>NC_137891.1:150623156-150778512 GCF_963455335.1 Martes martes
AGTAGTTGGACCAATTTATATTCCTACCAGCAATGTTTAAGGGTTTTCTTTTCACCACATTCTCACCAGCACCTGTTGTCTCTTGTCTTCTTCATGATAGCTATTCTAACAGGTGTGAGGTAATATCTTAATTGTGGTTTGGATTTGTATTTCCTGGATAACTCTGATGTTGAGCGTCTTTTCATGTGTCTGTTGGTCATTTTGATGTTCACTTTGGAAAAGTGTCTCTTTAGTTCTGCCCAATTTTTAACTTGTTGTTTTTGTTGTTAATTAATTTGACTGTTCTTTATGTATTTTGGATATTAACTCCTTATCCAATATGTGGTCTGTAAAAATTTTCTCCTCTAGGTTGTCTTTCATATTGTTGTTTCGTGGGCTATATAGACACTTGGGTTTGATGTAGTTCCATTGTTTTTTTGCTCTTTTTTTCTTAAGATTTTATTTATTTATTTGAGAGAGAGAGAGAACATGCAAAGAGGGGAGGTGTAGAGGGAGAAGGAGAACCAGATTCTCTGCTGAGCAGGGAGCCTGACACAGGGCTTGATCCCAGGGATCATGACTTGAGCCAAAGGCAGGTGTGGTGCTTAACAGGTGCCCCTCTAAGTTCTTAAAACATGTGTTTATGTCCTGTAAGAACTGCTTTTGCTGTGTCCCACAATATTTGATATGTTGTATTTCCATTTTCATTTGTGTTGGGGTATCTTTTTTCTCTTTTGATTTTTCCTTTGATCTAATTACTTAAGGTATGTCTTTTTTAGTTTCCTCATATTTGTAGATCTTCTCACTTTCCTTTTGTTGTCAATGCCTAGTTTCATACCATTGTGGTCAGAGAAGGTACTTGGTATGATTTCAGTCTTAAATTTGATAAGATTTATTTTGTAGCCTATAATATAACTTATCCTGGAGAATGTTCTGTGTGCACTTGAGAAGACTGTACTTTGCTGCTGTTGGATGGAATGTTCTGTATGTCTATTAAGTACATTTGTTCTTTTTTTTTTTTTTAAGATTTTATTTATGTATTTGTCAGAGAGAGAGAGAGAGAGGGAAAGCACAAGCAGGGAGAGTGGCAGGGAGAGGGAGAAGCAGGCTGCCTGCCAAGCAGGAGCCCGACACAGGGCTCCATCCCAGGACCCTGGAATCATGACTGGAGCTGGAGGCAGACGCTTAACTGATTGAGTCACCCAGGCACCCTAGTACATTTGTTCTTAAGTGTGGTTCAATTCCAATATTTCCTGTTGATTTTCCGTCTGGACGATCTACCCATTGCTGATAGTGGGGTATTGAATTCTCCTATAATTATTTTTTTTTAAGATTTTATCTATTTATTTGACAGAGATTACAAGTAGGCCGAGAGGCAGGCAGAGAGAGAGAGAGGAGGAAGCAGGCTCCCCGTGGAGCAGAGAGCCTGATGTGGGGGCTCGATTCCAGGACCCTGGGATCATGACCTGAGCTGAAGGCAGAGGCTTTAACCCACTGAGCCACCCAGGCGCCCCTCTCCTATAATTATTGTATTGTTTAATTTTCCCTTAAGATTTGTCGTTATTTGCCTGATATATTTTGTTGCTTGAGCAACAAAATGTGTTGGGAGCATATATATTTATGATTGTTATATCTTCCTGATGAACTGACACCTTTATCATTATATAATGACTTTCTTTATTTTGAAGTCCATTTTGTCTGATGAAAGTATGGTTATGCCTGCCTTCTTTTGGTTTCACTTTGAACCTATGTGGGTTTTGTTTTGTTTTTTGTTTTTTAACCTACGTGTGTCTTTAGTGCTGAAATGAGTCTCCTGTAGGCAGCAAATAGTCAGGTCTTGGTGGGTTTTTGTGGGGTTTTTTTGTTTGTTTTAAATCCATTCAGCCTTTGTGCCTTTTGATTGATGAGTTTATTCCGTTACCTTTAGGGGGGTTATTGATACGTAAGGATTTACTACTTCATCTCATTTTTTGCCTTCTGGTTGTTTTGTTTCTCCGTTTTTTTTTTTTAAAAGATTTTATTTATTTATTTGACAGAGAGAGATCACAAGTAGGAAGAGAGTCAGGCAGAGAGAGAGGAGGTAGCAGGCTCCCCGCTGAGCAGAGAGCCCGATGCGGGGCTCGATCCCAGGACCCTGGGACCATGACCTGAGCCGAAGGCAGAGGCTTTAACCCGCTGAGCCACCCAGGCGCCCCTGTTTCTCCGTTGTTTATTTTTCCTTCTGTTTTGGGCTACCTTTGTAAGTTGGTGGTTTTCCATGGCGATTTGTTCAGTCTCTCCTTTTTTTATGTTTGTGTCTCTGCCATAGATTTTTGCTTTGTGGTTATCATGAGGTTTACATAAAACATTTCATAGATAGGGCTGGAGGAGTGGCAGTGGCCAGGCAGCTCAGCTTCAAGAGATATTTCTGCCCCCGTGGCTGCAGGCACCTTGTGCAGCCTCCCCCCACTCCCCCTGCTGTGATGCTCTAGAGGAAGGTTAGCTCCACTGAGGGAGTGGCAAAGGAGAAAGAAGTCCAAGAGCATCACTGAGTGGCAAAGGAGAAGCCCAAGAGGTCATTGAGGTTGCCAGGTAAACCTGCTCCTGCAAAAGTGGAAACAAAGCCAAAAAAGGCATCAGAAAAGGATAAATCTTCAAATAAAAAAGTGAAGATAAAGGGAAAAGGGGAGCAAAGGGAAAACAGGCTGAAGTGGCTAACCAAAAATGAAAAGGAGTCTTACCTGCACAAAATGGAGAAACTGAAAATGAGGAGAGTCCGGCCCCAGATGAAACAGGAGAAAAAGAAGCCAAGTCGGATTGGTATCATTCATATACCATGTCTTATCACTGGTCCCGGTATCCCTTCTTCTACAATCCAGAGGAATATATATATACATTTTTAAAAAAATTTTTTTTAAATTTATTTATTTGTTAGAGAGAGAGCGAGCGAGCACAGGCAGACAGAGTGGCAGGCAGAGGCAGAGGGAGAAGCAGGCTCCCCGCCGAGCAAGGAGCCTGATGTGGGACTCGATCCCAGGATACTGGGATCATGACGGGAGCCGAAGGCAGCCGCTTAACCAACTGAGCCACCCAGGCGTCCCGAGAGGAATATATATTTTAAAATATTTACTTATCTGAGAGAGAGAGAGAGAGAGAGAGAGAGAGAACATGTACACATGTTTGTCAGGGGGAGGGACAGAGGGAGAGGATCTTTAAGCAGACTCCCCACTGAGCAAGGAGAGTTTATGGAGGGATGGGTCTCATGACCTATGAGATCATGACCTCAGCCAGGCCTTAGAGTTGAAGAGTCCAAAGCTCAACTGACCCACTGAGCCACCCAGGCTCCCCTAGAGGAATATTTTTATCAACTCTTTTATAAATGCAAGTTTTTTTTAGTAGCCCTAGAAATATTTTTAAGGAGGAGGGACTCTCACGTCATCCCCCCCCCCTTTTTTTTTTTGACAGAGATCACAAGTAGGCAGAGAGACTGGGGGGGAGTGCGGAGCAGGCTCCCTGCTGAGCCGAGAGCCCCATGTGAGGCTGGATTCCAGGACCCTGGGATCATGACTGGAGCCGAAGGGCTTTAACCCACTGAGCCACCCAGGCGCCCTGTCATCATCCCATTTTTTAAGTGTAAATGCTTTTTTTTTTTTTTTTTTTTTAAGAGCTGAAATCATTTGCTGGTTGCTTATTTTTTGGTACAACCAAAATAGTGGGATATTGAATGTGGGAGGCCTTGATTGTCTTGGGTATCAGCTCAATGTTCCATAGATGGGGTATTTTTTATATACTATAATACCAAACATACTAAATGGCAATTTGGGGTCATTTGTGCACTTAGTATGTCTTGAACATTTTAAATTACTTCTCATCCCCCTGTTGTTTTTGGTAGAATTGTTTTCTAAGTCTTGATCTTAGCTTTCCCTGTAAGACTTTTGAGTACTCTGTAACATCTTGGTTGTGGTAGTCCAGTTTTTCTAGTAACTTTGTTAATATGCTGTGCAAGATTGAAAATTTGAGTATGTAGTGTATATGATATGAAATTGTGAATTAATGAGACATAACAGTATAACAGTGTATCAACATGTGAAGATATTGGTACTTGATATACTGTTAAGGAAAATTAGCCTCCAGATTTTAAGCTGGCAGCTCACTGGAATGACTCTTGGAAAAGAACCACAACTACATGGTTTTTTAGATTTGTGTTACATACGTTAAGAATTGTAGAAATTGAAATGTCTGTCCTCAGAACAACCAATAAAAACTTAATTAGGAAAGAAAAAATATTTCATAGATAAAAATAGTACTTTTTCTTCTGGTACCAGTTTATCTTCATTTGTCTATAGAGGTTCCATCATTTGACTGTTCCCTTTTTATATTTTTGATAACACAAATTACCTCTTTTTATGCTGTGATTTTTTTTTGTACTTAGTTGTAATAGCTGTAGTTATTTTTAATGCTCTTTTCCTTTAATTTTTATGTTATAATTAAGAGTTTAACATATTCTAAGAAAGAATTGTAGTTTTATAATTCTTCATATCACCTTTAGTTATAATTTAGTGTACTTATGTCTTTTTGTCAGCTTGAAGAGGTCCTTTGGACATTTAAGGCAGGTCTAGTGGGTCTCATGGTGGTAAACTCCCTTAGCTTTTTGTCTGGGAAATCCTTTTACTTCTCTTTCATATCTAGAGGATAACTTCAGCAGAGTATTCTTGGCTGACAGTTTTTATCTTTCAACATTTTGAATATGTAATTCCATTCTCTCCTGGTCTGTAGATTTTCTGCTGATAGCCAAATGTGGGTTCCTTTGTAGGTTGTCTTTCTTTTCCCATAGCTACATTAAAACAAAATTTTTTTCATTTTTGACTTTTAGCGGTTTTACTATTTAAAAAAAATTTTTTTAAAACAGATTTTATTTGACAGACAAGAGATCACAGGTAGGCAGAGAGGCAGGCAGAGAGAGAGGAGGAAGCAGGCTCCCCGTGGAGCAGAGAGCCTGATGTGGGGCTCGATTCCAGGACCCTGGGATCATGACCTGAGCCAAAGGCAGAGGCTTTAACCCACTGAGCCACCCAGGCATCCCTTTAAAAATATTTTTAATAAAGATTTTATTTTTTATTTTTATTTTTAAAAGATTTTATTTATTTATTTATTTGAGAGAGAGAGAGAATGAGAGTGAGCGAGCATGAAAGGGAAGGTCAGAGGGAGAAGCAGCCCCTCCCCAGCAGGGAGCCCGATGGGGGCCTAGATGCCATGACTCCAGGATCATGACCTGAGGTAAAGGCAGTTGCTCAACCAACTGAGCCACCCAGGCACCCAAAAAAGTTTTTATTTTTTAAGTAACTGCTACACCGAACGTGGGGCTTGAACTCACAACCCTGAGATCAAGTGTCACACGCTCTGTATTGACTGAGCCAGCCAGGTGCCCCTCAATAGATTTAATATAATGTGTTTTGGAGAAGGTCTTTTTGCATTGAGATAATAAGGTGTTCTTTTGGCTTTGTGGACTTGTATATCCAGTTCCTTTTCCAGGTTTGGGAAGTTGTCATCTATTATTTTGTTAAATAAACTAATTGCTACCTACATTCTTTCCTCTTTTTCTGGAATATCCATTATTCTTATGTTGACTTTTATAATGAAGTTTAATAGTTCCACTGGGTTTCTTCATTTTAAAAAAATCTTAGTTCTCTCTTCTTTTCCACCAGAATCATTTCTAGATTACTATCTTCCAGCTTGTTAATTCTGTCTTCCGACTCTGTGCTCAATTTCTAGTGCATTCTCATACCTGATTTATTGATTTATTTAGCTCCGGAATTTTTAATTCTATTTTTTAGAATTTCAGTCCCTTTGGTAAAGTACTCCTTATGTTCATTCATTTTCTTTCTGAGATCATTGTATTGCCTGAATTTTTGTAGCTTGTTGAATTTCTTTATATTTTGAATTCTTTATCAGTTAGATTGCAATATTCCATGTCTTTGGGTTCAGTTGCTAGAAAATTGTCATTTCCTTTTTGTGATAAAATGCTTTTTGATGGTGTTTGATGAAAAGTGCTTCTGCTGCAGCATTTAAGTAGCAAACACCTTATTTAGGCAAGGTTTTATTTACTTTGATTTTAACAGTTTAACAGGCTGGTAAATTAGGAGCCTTCTTTTTGTTTTCCAGAAGGTGGCACTAGAGTACACCAGAGATAATTTAGAGAGAAGGGAGGGAGGGAGGAAGGAAGGAAGGATGGAAGGAAGGAAGGGTGGAAGGAAGGAAGGAAGGAAGTATATACTTAGCATTTGAGGCTTTGGGTATCCCCACAGCCTGGTAGGAGAATCCTCCAGTTGGGGTACCCAGGAGTCTGTGGGCGGTCTCCTTGCCTAAACCCAGGACACACAACCGGAGACATTCTCTTTCAGTTCTGGTTGTTTGCCTACTTCCCTTTCCTTTCCTTCCCTGCAGTCATTGCTGTTACTCCTCAGTGCAGTGAGTCCCTCCAGCTCCAGAATTTGCCGTCTGGCACACCTCCACCCACCACCTTGACTCTCTACTTCTGCCAGAAACATTGTGCTGTTCTTTTGCTGGACATGCTGACACTGGCTCCCATAGCTTCTCCATGGTCCATTCTACCCAATTTGAGTTACATGAATGGATGTCTCAGGTTTCCTGGTTTGCTGTGCAGATGCAGTTTTTTTCAGTTATGGAAGTCCAATTAGTTGTAAATGAAAGGAAAGAGAAAACAGGAACAACTCACTGAGCTGTAGTTCATTATGAACTACAAATGACCTAAGTAGGTCATTTCCAAACTTTTTTCATGTTGAAGGCTCAAGTTAAATGTACCTTGCTTTAAAGGCTTTCTGTATTGCTTCCTTCATTCTAACATTCCATGTTTAGCTCTATCATTCTGGATGGTACTGGCTTAATTGAATCATATTTTACTAGACAGTGAATGATAGTCATTTTCCTGCTAGGCTACTAGTTGGTGGGATTTAGTTTTTTTTGAAATGTGGTCACTTTTTTTAAGTCCTTAAAGGAGTTCTGGAAGCTGGTATAAAATATCAAATACAAAAAAAAAAAAAAATCAAACACATTGTACCAAAGAGGAGGAACAGAGTTTAAATATATGAGATTTTGCTTTAATATTTAAGCTGACCTGGCTGCTCTGTGTATTGAGTGATATGCTTCTGTTAGGTTGAGTCTTCTGGAATGGTAAAATATTTGTTAAGTACTTATAAATTAAAGAAATAGTAAGGTAGGCTGAGTTGTGGGCTTATTATCTGTTTAAGTTCTAAAATTTGGTTTTTGAACAGGTAAATTTATTTTCATAGTTCAGAATCAAAAAGACAGTGAAGTGTCTCTTTTCTATTTAGTTACTCAGAAACTGATTAGCTTTTGAGGTTTCCCCTGTGAAGAAACAGCCAGTTTTATTAGTGTAAACATAGTGTTGAGGGTGTGTGTATGTATATGTACTTTTTTTTTATTCTGCTAAGATGATCATTTGTGTTGGTGTGTGTAAAGAGTAGCTGACTCAAAATGTTTTGTGATTTTTTTTTTCTTTAGATACATCAAATTGCGGAATGGCTTGCAGGCACTTTTGATTTCAGACCTAAGTAATATGGAAGGTAAAACAGGAGATGCAACAGATGATGAAGAAGAAGAAGAAGAGGAGGAAGAGGAGGAAGACGATGACGATGATGATGATGACGACGACGATGATGATGAGGATTCTGGAGCTGAAATAGAAGATGATGAAGAGGGTTTTGATGATGAAGAGGAGTTTGATGATGATGAACATGATGATGATGATCTTGATACTGAGGATAATGAATTAGAAGAATTAGAAGAGAGAGCAGAAGCCAGAAAGAAAACCACTGAAAAACAGGTGTGAAGCATGTCTATAATTATGTCTTTTTCTAATTTGGGAATTCTTTGGGATAATTCCTAAACTCATGTTTTATTTCTTAATGTCAAAAAGTAAGTGTATATTCATTTTTTGATCTTCAGTAAAGATCTATTTTATATGAAAATAATATTTTAAAAACATTTTGCTCTGATTATAAGAGTATAAAAGCTTATTATAGAAATGGATGGAAAATTAAAAAAAACATAAAAATCACTCATAATCATAACTCTCAAAAGCAATCACTGGTAATATTTGAGGATTTGTATTATTCTTAGCATGGAGTAGAGGGATAAGAGAGTATATAACCTTTGGAGAGACTGGAAAAAGAAAAGAACAAGGTAGTATAGAATTCTCACCTGGGCCTATGGTTCTGAGAGTCCTCATGGGTAATTTCTGCTTAGTAATTTCATGTGTTTTTATCTCTTTTTATGGGAAAGCACCAAGTAATTTGGAGGAATTGAAATAAAAATGGTCAGTTGAGCTTCGTGTAATATATATAGTTGACTGTTGAACAATGTGGGGTTTAGGGGTACCAACCTCCTGTGCAGTTGAAAATCCTTGCATAACTTTTGATTTCCCCTAGAATTTAACTACTAATAGTTTACTGTTCCCTGGAAGACTTGCTGATAGTTGATTCACATATATTTTTTAAAAAAATATTTTATTTATTTGAGACAGAGTATGGGACAGATAACATGAACAGGGCAGGGAGCAGAGGGGGAGGGAGAAGCAGGCTCTCCACTGAGCAGGGACCGCGATATGGGGCTTGATCCCAGGACCCTAGGATCATGACCTGAGCTGAAGGCAGATGCTTAACATTTGAGCCACCCAGGCACTCCGATTATTTTGTATGTTATATGTATTATATGTTATATGTATTATGTACTGTATTCTTATAGTAAAGTGAGCTAGAGAAAAGAAAACATTATGAAGAAAATCATAAGTAAAAGAAAATACATTTACAATGTTGTATTTATTAAAAAACATCCAAGTTAAGTGGGCCTGAGCAGTTCAAACCTGTGTTGTTTAAGGGCTAAGTATAATAACAATAAATAAATATAGCAATAGGGCTTGATAAGGAGGATTTCCCCTCTCTGGATATCTTTTGATGAATGCCTCCATTTTATAGTAGGGAGTACCTGTATTAGAGGATAATATTTTTTGGAGACATTACAGTGGTATTGATCAGCTAATGTTTGTTAAAACTAGTTTCTTGACTATTGATAATACATTCAACATGACATAGTCAATATACAAATGAAATAAAATTCATATTATTAAGACTAAAATCTAGATGTCAAACATACTATAAGGTGGTCAGCCCTCAGAGATATAAAGATGTGAGAATACAGGTAGTAGATACTTTATGAATAAATCTTTTTGTGGATAGTCAATCTTCCTGGAAAAATTACTTTCTTAAAGAAGATTGTACCAGTTTTTACACCAAGTTGTTGGGGGAATTGGATCATGTTTTTAAGAATCTATTTGCCCCTTGCTATATATATTACGAATGATGCCTGTTTTGGGATAACATCATAGGACAAGTGGTTTTAGTTGGAAAACTTTAGGAATAAAAATGAAAATACTGAAAAGAAAATAATTGATACTCTATATTAAGGTCTTTATGAATAAATCCGGAACTGATACATTAACTTAATTTAAAATAGACCTCCTGGGGCGCCTGGGTGGCTCAGTGGGTTAAAGCCTCTGCCTTCGGCTCAGGTCATGGTCTCGGGGTCCTGGGATCGAGCCCCGCATCGGGCTCTCTGCTCAGCAGGGAGCCTGCTTCCCTTCCTCTCTCTCTGCCTGCCTCTCTGCCTATCTGTGATCTGTCTATCAAATAAATAAATAAAAAATCTTAAAATAAAAAAATAATAAAATAGACCTCATAACTCCAAATAGAGCAATAAAAGAATGAAAGAAATGATAAAAGTCACAGAGTAGAAAGAACATCCACAGTCAGGAAACCTGAGTTCTAATTCTGGCTCTGGCTCTGTATCTGGATGGTTTTATGCCTTTTCATTTTCTCATTTCTAAAACAAAAAGATTAGATTATTTACATAATTTTTTTAAAGGTTTTTTTTTTTTTCCCTAAAGTAGTCTCTCTACCCAATGTGGGGCTTGAAATTACTTGATCTTGAGATCAAGAGTTGCATGATCTACTGACTGAGCCAGCCAGGTGTCCCTAGATTATATACATAATTTTTAAGGTCCATTTTAGCTCTAAAACTGATTATGTCATAACTTCATAACTGAATATTTCCTGTCTGAAAGTTTCTGTACGTATCTATTAATTACTTTTCCCATGCTTTGAACTTCTTTTTTTTTTTTTTTTAAGATTTTATTTATTTGACAGAGTAGGCAGAGAAGCAGGCAGAGAGAGAGGGGGGAAGCAGGGTCCCCGCCGAGCAGAGAGCCCGATGTGGGGCTCGATCCCAGGACCCCGGGATCACGACCTGAGCCGAAGGCAGAGGCTTAACCCACTGAGCCACTCAGGCGCCCCTTTGAACTTCTTTATGTCTTCTGTCAACTGATAAGCAAAACTCTAGGGTTAAATTAAAAGCTTGTTTTGACAGCCAGTTTTATTGTCAAGATGTAATAAAATACCTTAGATTTATGTAGCAATTGTGAACCCCTTTGACAAATGAAAATGTGCGTCCAGTATTTTGGTACCCCTTTTTATTTTGCTTAGGTGGATCAAACTCTATAAATGTTTACCTTTTCTAGAGCATCAAGATCAGATTATAGTGATCATTTAAAAATGGCTTAAAGCTGCCTTTCTTTTCTGAAAACTCGGTATGATATATTGCCTCATAAGATATCAATAGCTAGTGTTCTGGATCATTTTAGAAAGGAATGCAGGAACCTAATGTAGTTTGAAGATGAAATCAAATTGTTCAGATGCAGTGGTTACACTCATGAAAGGAAAGGTCCTATGATTGTAACATTGGAAATGGTTTATATTCGTTGAATGAATAAGTATCTGCAAAAGGGAAATAAAGTTCGATAGGCAGGATAAGAGGTGCCTTAAAGGTAGTTTAGGGTTTAGCATTGGTTTTATGATTTAATTTTTATTGGAAAAATGTGGACCTTGTTTAAGGTAAATATGAGAATTAGTAAAAGAAGTAGAAAGAAATAATTTTGAGGTTTTTGGAGAACATTTACGTAATTAAGAAGTTAACTACTTTTCTGAGGATCATTTTCATCCCCCTCCATTTTCCTCATCCTGAAAGGAAGTTGTTCTTGGTCTGAAAGTTTTGATAAATTAACAAGGTTGAAATTTAAGTATGATATATACAGAATTAATGATTTGTTCAGGGTTTTCTTAAGTCAGTTCTCCAGTATGAATTTCTCAAGTATGAATTTCTTGGGTAGATAATTCTCAAGTATGAATTTCTTTTCTAGCAATCGCAGAGCCTGTTTTTGCTGTGGTCAAAGCTGACTGATAGACTGTGGTTTAAGTCAACTTACACAAAAATGTCTTCAGCCCTGCTGGTCAAGACAAGAAATCTTTATGGGGTAGTTGGAGCTGAAAGCAGGTTAGGCACCTATTAAACATCATAGAACAGGTTAGACTGTGGTTCGAAGAAGTGAATATTTCCCCATGTTTTAACTGAGTTTATGTGCCTACGTCTACAAAATGGGATTTACATTATCAAACGAGGCTGTTTGGTTCTTCTAAAAACATATTTACATTATCTGACACATGGTTAAACTTCATACCAGGAACATGCTATTTCTTAAGAGTTCTCTTTCTAAAAGACTAACCATTTATCAAAACGCTCTTTGATGCCAAATATGTTAGCCTTTTAAAATTGACATTTGAAAAAGTTGGGGAAGTTAGTAATTCAGCTTCTTATCCTCAAGGATTCAGATTGACTTATTTTCTCCTCCTGTTTTGTGTCTTTTAATTTACAATGACATAATGATGCCCTAATCATTTTAAGTGGCGTACCTAATCATTTCTAAGTGACATACCTAATCATTTTTAAGTGGTATACCTCTTGACGATCTATTTTGTTAAAAACCTTTGATTTGCCAAAGGTATTGGGGGAATATCTATTGATATATGTACTCTGTATATGAAGACGTGAAGAACTAAAAAGCCTCTTTAAAGTTCTATAGATTTTTAATAAAGATTTTCTTTTTTAACCATTTACTTATTTTCTTTATTAGATTTTTCCTGACACGTTTTTACCATTTTAATAAAAATGAAAAATTTTGAATAACACTGAGAAGTCTCACATCTAGTAACTGAGTTACTGAAAACAGAGTCTTTAATTGCTAAGAGTCTTTAATTGCTAATTGCTAGACATATTACTTATGCAGATTTTCGAAATCTAATAAATAAGGAAATATGACTTGGTTCAGAACTCTGAAATGCTGGCAAGAAATGATATTTGGTAGGCTGGCTAGTCCCCTTCCCCTTTTTTTTTTTCTGTCTGTTTCTGCTTTTTCCCTTAGGTCTGCACCTGTTCAGCATTTGGCAGGATGGCAAGAGGAGGAGCAGCAGGGTGAAACTGACACAGTTCTGGTGAGTTTCACTTTGCTGCTCCTCCTGATACTCAGGGAAAGAATTTTATTACTTTCTGTTGGAAACCATCAGTCTCCAAGTGAATCCTTAATATGTGATGACAGTATTATTTAGGGTTGACTCATTATTTGTATGTGTTCTACTTATTCCAGTCTGCAGCGGCTCTTTGTGTTGGAGTTGGGAGTTTTGCTGATCCGGATGACCTGCCTGGGCTGGCGCACTTTTTGGAACACAGTAAGATCTTTGTAAAATATCATTCCTGAGTGTGTTTTTTCCTCCAGCTTTGTATTTTCCTCCAGATTTGTATTTGAATTGATTTCAAAGATGAGTAACTGGTTTGATAGAAGTATGATATGTTTAACAAGGTAAAAGGCTAAGAAAAAATATTTATGAGTATCATAGCTGAAGACTTAAATTTAATCTCCTTAACCATATTAGTTTTGTGGATTAGGATGAAACCACTTAGAAGAATATTTTAACATGTAGATTTTATTATTGTTCGGGTATGCTAAGGCCAACAGACCAGCAGATAATTGCCTGTCTCTAGAAATCTAGTCTTTTAACTTTGGGAAGGGCTGTCTCTCCCACAGTTAGCAAGTCCCCAAGATGTCAAAGCATTAGAAATACAGAAAATTAAAAAAAACTTGATTAATATCAAAACAAAACAAAATCTTTGGTTTAACTATAAATGTACCTAAATAAAACCTGTGTGGATGCTATATAGATAGAGATATAGATATTTTAATCCATATTTGTTTTCTTGAATTATTTCTATTCTGGTTTTCTAAGCTAATTGAGGGTAAACTTCTCTCCTTAGGAGTTATTATAATAACAATCTGCATACATGCTTATGTTGTTTGCATTTTAATGTTTTTACAGATGAAGTATTTCTTTGTTTATTTATGCTTAGTTTTTTTTAGTATAAAACTGATATATGAGCATTATAGAAAATTAGAAAAATAAATAAAATGAAGAAAGTATTATTGAGACACAACCATTGTTAACATGTTGGTATATTTTCTTCCAGTTTTTTTTGCATTTGAGAAATTTTATCCTTGATAATAAAAACATTGTCTTATATCTTTGTGTTCTGTGACTTTGTGTTCTTTCCACTTAGTGGTGTTCATGGGTAGTTTGAAATACCCAGATGAAAATGGATTTGATGCCTTCCTGAAGAAACATGGGGGTAGTGATAATGCTTCAACTGATTGTGAACGTACAGTTTTTCAATTTGATGTCCAGAGAAAATACTTCAAGGAAGCCCTGGACAGGTAACTAACTCAAAATGTATATTTATTTTAATTATCTAATGACATTTTACAAATGGAAATAGTGGATGTTGTTCTCTGGTATTTCTTTCTAAGTTGTACTCTAATTCTGTAGAATTGTCATAGTACTTTATTTGGAGAAATGAGCAAACTATTAAATGTCCTTGGTTCCTGTTCTATAATACTTAGTCTTTGTATTGAAGATTACACTGAAACTCTTAAACACCTTTGAGTTTCATAAATGTAATTTGTGGTGGCTCATTATTGCAATTATTTTTCTAATTTAGTAGAAAATACAGAAAACAGAAGGAAAAAAAGGTTATGATTGCTTCTAATTTTATCATTTAAAGATAACTATGGTTAATGTTTGTTGTATAGCCATCTATATCTTTAAATGTTTATGGGATCATATTATTAATATTTTTTATATTTTAATTTTTAAGTCTTAATTCCAGTATAGTTAACATACAGTGTTAAGTTTTATTTCAGGTGCACAGTATAATGATTCACCAATTCTATATATTACTCAGTGCTCATCAAGATAAGTGTACTCTTAATCCCCTTGGCCTATTTCACCCATTCTCCTATCCACCTTTCCTCTGGTAACCATCTATTCTCTGTAGTTAAGAGTGTGTTATTTGATTTATTCCTTTACTTCCCTTTATTTGTTTTGTTTAAGTTCCACATATGGGTGAATCCTTTTATATTTTTAAACAAGGTATATCATTTTTACACATCACTATATAATTTATAAAACATAATACTAAGGGATTGGGTGTTATTTTTGTTGTACATAAAGTATCATAATGTGTTCAAGTTACATATTTTTTTAAGGCTTTTGGTATTTACTACAAAATTGTTTTCCAGAAAGCTTATGTCCATGCATTAGTAGAATTTTGATATCAGAAGGATGCAGACCAAAGTCTACACTAGAAAAAAGGAATCATTTCATGCCAAATTCTCCATAAATAAAAGATTGAAATATAAAAAGAGAAATCTTGAATTTGACCAGTATAATGTAAGCCTTTGAGGGCAGAGATTTTCGTCTATTTTTTTTGTTGTTGATATCTTTGCAGGATCAAGAATTTGATAGATAACACAGATAAATTTGTTGAATGAATTCATAGTATTTCATTGTAGAAAAAATTACCATAAAATTACCATAAATGACCAGAAAATTCTCAAAACATGACAAAAGTTCAGTTTTCTTTTAAATTTAAGCAGCCTCCACACTCAGTGTGGAGAAAAGTTCAGTTTTCTTAAATTGTCTCTTTCCTTAAGAGATTAATTTGATGCTGAAAAATTTTTTGGGTAAAATTCCGTAAGTTGAAAGTATATACCATTATTTTCAATGAAATAAATGTGTTCCTGAACCCCCAAATTGTCAACTCTTTTGCTAAAACAATGTCAAAATCCCATTAAAATTGACCCTATTGCTTTGATAGCACTATCATAGGATATAACGTTCTGGTTTTTCTTCATTAATCTCTAATATGGCTGCTGCCTTGTTCAGTGAATTATTTTATGGTTGTTTTTAATTGAATACTTAAGAACATGCTCATAGCACATACATTTGATACTCAGTGTTTCTGTAAATCAACAGTTACTTCCAAAATAACAAACAAAAGGATAGGGACAGAATAAATCAGTGAAGGCAGAGCAAATGATACTAAAGGTTATCTTTCCTGTGAACTTATAAAATCAGGAATACTCTGAGGATGATTGCATGTTTGCTTGTTTCAAAGTTCTTAGTTCCCAAGGTTCACAAAATCCAAACAGGTCTTTGTATATGTAAAGAAATCTTAAGCAATAGCCAGGTTGAATTCTCATGACTTTATATTTTGTTACAAAAACAAAAATAGCCCCCAAGACAAACACACCAGTACCCCACCCCCCCACCCCAAGAAAACCCCCATTTGGTTATATGTAAAGGAAGAAGGGGCACCTGGGTGGCTCAGTGGGTTAAAGCCTCTGCCTTTGGCTCAGGTCATGATCCCAGGATCCTGGGATCAAGCCCCGCATCGAGCTCTCTGCTGGGCACGGAGCCTGCTTCTCACTCTCTCTCTCTGCCTGCCTCTCTGCCTACTTGTGATCTCTGTCTGTCAAATAAATAAATAAAAATCTTGGGGTGCCTGGGTGGCTCAGTGGTTTAAGCCGCTGCCTTCGGCTCGGGTCATGATCTCAGGGTCCTGGGATCGAGTCCCACATCGGGCTCTCTGCTTGGCAGGGAGCCTGCTTCCCTCTCTCACTCTCTGCCTGCCTCTCTGCCTACTTGTGATCTCTCTCTCTCTGTCAAATAAATAAATAAAATCTTTAAAAAATAAATAAATAAATAAATAAAAATCTTAAAAAAAAAAAAGGAGGAAGAAACCCATTTCATTGGAAAAAAGATTAGGCAAATAGTATGTTGAATAAATTCTGACCACCTCAGATTTGATGAAATATGGTATAAAGTTTAGTTAAAGAACTTGATTCATTTCTTCGTTCTGTACATTTCTGGTTTAAGGACGGCTTTAGGAAATCAAAAGATAATTACATATTTGTTTCTACTTACAAAAAAAGAATCTACCAGATAAGAATACTATTATATTAGTAGGAGAAATTAATAAGAATATCAAATCATGAATTTATGACAAATGATAGTGGTAGAGCATTAAGTATTGCATCTACTATAATAAGTATGATAATATTATACTTCTACAGTTACTAAGGAATAAAATGTCTTTGGTTCCTTTGCAAAGGACTCATATAGCATGCATTGAGTGTGCCAGTATTTTTTAATAGGTCAGTAAAATCCAATTCCTTCACACAAGTCACATTGTTTGTTAGTATCTTGGATCATTTAAGTAAAAAGTTGAGGAGATGACTGAATTTTTACTCTGGTAAGTAAGTGAGAATGGAAGCTGCTTTTGCCCTGGTGGCATTTGCTAATTTCAGTAGATTTGGACTTGGCTTTATCATTATCTCAGGCCAAGGGCAAGAAATAGCAAAGCCTTGGATGTCCACAAAGTGGTATATCTAACAGGAGACCCTTATAATCAGCTGGGACTCAGGTCGAGGAAATGGATCAGACATCCAAAGGAATTACAGCCTGTTTTCAGAATGCCTGAGTTTTCTGGTGAACTTCAAGCCTTGATTGTGATTTAACACAGTCCAGAATTGGTAGTGTTCTTGGATGCCTGAGAGAAGCAAGCACAATTCTTTAAAAAGAAAATGCTTCCATTGATGGATAAATGGAAGAAGAAAATGTGAAATATCTATAGATAGATGTAGACAATGGAATATTATGCAGCCATGAGAAAGAAGGCAATCTTTACATTTGCAACAACATGGATGAACCCAGAGGACTTTAAACTAAGTGAAATAAACCACACAGAAAAAGGCAAATACTATATGATCTCACCCATGTGGAACCAAATAAAAAAAAAAAAAAAGGAAAAGAAAGAAAAAATCCAAATTGATAGAAACAGAGTGGAATGGTGGTTACCAGAGGCTGGATACTGGGAAGATGGGAAGATGCTGGTCAAAGGCGTACACTTTCAGTTATGAGATGAGTAAGTTCTGAAGATACAATGTTCAGCATGTGTGGTGACCATGATAATACTGTAACGTACACTTGAAATTTGCTAAGAGAATAGATCTTCAACATACACACACACACACACACACACACACACACACACAGAGGAAATTAAGTAAGGTGATGGATGTGTTAATTGTAGTAATAATTTCACAAAGTATATGTATGTCACATCACGTTATATACTTTATTTTCATAAAAGATTTTATTTATTTATTTGAGAGGGAGAGGGAGAAGCAAACTCCTTGCTGAGCAGAGAGCCCGACATGGGGCTTGATCCCAGGACCCTGAGATCATGACCTGAGCTGAAGGCAGATGCTTAACTGACTGAGCTACCCAGGTGCTC
The DNA here is from genome assembly GCF_963455335.1 of Martes martes. NCBI lineage: Eukaryota > Metazoa > Chordata > Mammalia > Carnivora > Mustelidae > Martes > Martes martes. The sequence goes on from NC_137891.1 coordinate 150,640,728, forward strand.
CTGTACATTTCATTTTTTTATTTTTAAAGATTTTATCTATTTATTTGACAGAGAGATAGCAAGAGAGGGAACACAAGCAGGGGTAATGGTAGAAGGAGAAGCAGGCTTTCTGCTGAGCAGGGATCCTGATGTGGAGCTTGATCCTAGGACCCTGGGATCATGACCTGAGCCAAAGGCAGCTGCTTAAGGACTGAGCCACCCAGGCGCCCCTGTACATTCTAAATATATATAATTTTGGGGGTGCCTGGGTGGCTCAGTTGGTTAAGCATCTGATTCTTGGTCTCCACTCAGGTCTTGATCTCAGGGTCATGAGTTTAAGAATTGCACTGGGTTCCATGCTAGGCATGAAGCCTACTTTAAAAAAAAAAAAAAAAGGAAAAAAATATATAGTCTTGTCAATTGTACTTCAAATAAGTCTGCAGAAGAGGGGGAAAAAAACCCAAGAAAATACTTCATCCTAGGCCTTATATTATTGCTTGTATAAATAGTTTTTCAAGTAAAATGGTCACCATTCAGTCAAATGTAAGGAGACCCACAAAACAAGACATGAGTGAGAACAGAAAGACCTTTAATTCATTGGAGATCTTAAGCATTGGAATAGTTAGACACAAATTATAAAAATGATTATACTTTCTGTTTTAAAGAAATAAAGCATTGGAGTGTTTGAGTGGCTTGCTTGGTTGAGCATTGACTCTTGATTTTAGCTCAGGTTGTGATCTCAGAGTCTTGGGATTGAGTCCTGCATCAGGCTTCCTGCTCAGCGGGCAGTCTATTTGAGGATTCTCTCCTTCTGCCCCTCCCCACATTCACAGGCTCTCTCTAAAATAAATCTTAAAAAAAGAAGGCATAAGTTTGAATACAGTTGTAAGTAATAGAAAACTGTAACATGTGCCCTATGAGATTTGGAAAATAAAAATAAAAACATCTTGAACTGAGATATGATGATTAAAATTGAAAACTTAGTGGATTGGTTTAAGAAAAAAGTAGGTACAGATGAAGATAGAATTAGTGAACTGGAAGATAGGCCAAAAGAAATTCAAAATACAAAATAAAGGGGAAAATACAGAGAAAAGGAAAAAGGGGCATAGAAGATAGAGCAGAAATGTTCAGTGGAATCCTAGAAGGAGGGGAGAGAAAAATGGAGAGGACACAGTATTTGAAGGGTTGATCATTGGAAACTTTTCAGAACATCAAGTCAGATGTTAAAGAAATCTAACAGATTCCAAAAGTGCACAGTAAAAGAAGTCCATATATAAATAGTCATCCTGCAGAAAACCAAATATAGGAAATCTTTGCCAGATAAACAGGCAAAATTCCTTCAAAGGAATATTAGTTAAATTGCTAGATGACTATTTAGCAGCAGTAGTAGAAGGTGAAGGACGTGGGATATCTGCAGTAGCCTGAAAGGAAATAACTACCAAAAAACCACAAATTCTACACCAAGCAAAAATATGTTTTAAGAATGATTGTAAAATAGATCTTCAGACACATAGTTGAGTTTGCCACCAGCCAAGTAGGAAATTCTAAAGAATTTATTTCAGGTAGAAGGAAAATGAAGGTCAGAGATGAAAAAAAGAACAATGAAAGTCATTTTACATGAGTAAATATAAATGAACATTGATTATTTAAAGCAATAATTGTGAAATTTAAAAAGTACATAGAATTAAAGCAAAAATAGTATATCAGGAGTAATATAAATGAGGAAAAGTTATTTTGGGGATAAGGTTTTGATTAACATTAGACATTGTTACGTTAAAAGGATACATGGAATATTTTTTAGGGTAACTTCTAAAAGGACAGAATCTGAGGGGCTCCTAGGTGGCTCAGTTGGTTAAGCATCTGACTTCTGCTTAGGTTAGGATCTCAGGGTCTTGGGATCAAGCCCCATATCAGGCTCTGTGCTTAGTGGGGATTCTGTTTCTCCCTGTCTCTCTTCCTCTGCCCCTCTCTCCACTCGTGCTCTCTCTCTCAAATAAATCTTTTAAAATACAAAAAAAAATAAAAGAACAGAATTTGAGTATAAAAATTCCAAACCAGTACAGGGAAAACATTTGGAATTGTTTTTTAAAAAACATTTAATTAAGTGATAAGTTAGGTGGCACCAATTCTTAGTTCTAAGGGAACTCACAAAATAAGATGAGAAATCAAGGAAGGCTTGCTTTCTGAAAGAAGTGGTGTTTTCTGGGATCCGAAGGATGAGCAGGAACTGCCCCTAGGTTAGAGGCAGTCCATGAGCTTAGACCCCTTTTTAATGACTGTGATGGAGTACCTGCTTTCTAATAAATCTCTTTCAAGTGGTGAGAGTTGAAGCTGGGACATGGCTGCCCAGTTTGATATTTTCAGCCTCCCTTGCAGTGAGATATGGTCTTGTGGAAAGTCTTGCAAATGAAGTGTGAGTGGCAGGAAGATGATATCTGACCCTACACCTCAGCAGGAAAGGAAACAACTTTGAAAATCTTGTGTTGAAAATGACAGAGCCATTATCATCCTGAGTCTCTGAAAGTCTGAGTGGAGGAGAGCTACCTTCTGATCTGGTTCATCTACCTTGGACTGTCATAGTAGCAGGAAATAAACTTCTGTCTTCATTGAATCATGACATTTTTGGCTCCTTTGTTACAACAGTTAACATATGTTTTTGCATATGTGTGTGTGTGTCTTTGTGTATGTTTGTGTGTATACATGTGTGTATTTTTTTTTACAAAAACAGAATATTTGGGCGCCTGGGTGGCTCAGTGGGTTAAAGCCTCTGCCTTCAGCTCAGATCATGATCTCAGGGTCCTGGGATTGAGCCCCGCATCGGGCTCTCTGCTCAGCAGGGAGCCTCCTCCCCCCCACCCCCGCCTCTCTGCCTATTTGTGATCTCTGTCTGTCAAATAAATAAATAAAATAAAATAAAATAGAATTGTACCATATGTACTATTTCACTTAATAAATCCATATTGTCTATATCTATATCTGTGTATATATATATTTTAAGATCTTATTTACTTATCTGACAGAGAAAGATAGAGAGCACAAGAAGGGGGAGCAGCAGGCAGAGGGAGAAGGAGAAGCAGGCTCCCTGCTGAGGACCCTGGGATCATGACCTGAGCTCAAGGCAGACACTTAAATGACTGAGCCACCAGGCATACCTCAATAGATATATTTCCATGATTTTTTGAACCTTTAAGTTGAAAGAATAGTACAGATAATACACACTACATTTTATCTTGTCAACTTGCTTTATCTCTCACTCTGTGTATTCTTTTTCTGAACAATTTCAAAGTGACCAGGCTTTATGATGCTTCACCCTTAAATACTTCAGCGTGCATCTCCTATCGAAACAGACATTCTCCTGCAATACCAGCACTGCCGCAATACTAGTGCCTTAAGAAAATTTAATCATCCCTTACATTTTCTAATATGTAGAGCGTCTTCAGTCTGAATTGTCCTCCATTTTTCTTTTAGTTGTCTTGATCTATGATCCAGTCAAAGTACATGCATTGCATGCAGTACATCTCTTTAGTTCTCTGCCCTTTTTGCTTTTTTTTAAAATCATTTTTACTGTTTTGAAGAGTCCTAGAATACCTTATTTTCTGAATTTGATTGACTCCTCATAATAAAATTCAGGTTAATAAAAAAAAATTCTCTTAAATAATGAATTCAGAGGGGACGCCTGGGTGGCTCAGTTGGTTGAGCAGCTGCCTTCGGCTCGGGTCATGATCCCAGCGTCCTGGGATCGAGTCCTGCATCGGGCTCCTTGCTTGGCAGGGAGCCTGCTTCTCTCTCTGCCTCTGCCTGTGCTCGCTCACTCTCTCTCCCTCTCTCTCTCTGACAAATAAATAAATAAAATTAAAAAAAAATAATGAATTCAGAGGAAAAAATGGGAGAGACAGAAACAGAACACAGAATGAATAGTACAAAGGGGGAGGGGGAAGATGTAGATCCATATATATCAGTAATTACTGTTAAATGTATATGAATTAACATTCAGTTAAAAGATAAACATTATTTTCAAACCAGGTTTTCAAGATTTAGCTATAAACATAAAAATACAAAAAGGTTGAAAATAAGCGGGTCATAATATATCATGCAGATAGATACACCATTGTAAAGAAGGCTAGAGTAGTTATATTGATATCAGAAAAAACAAGTATTTTAAGGCAAAAAAAATTTTACTGTTGTTCAAGGCTTCATGTTGTTGAAAATTTAACTAGGAAGACATATTTGTTTTAAATTTGAACACATCTAATTAACAGAGCCTCAAAATAAATCAGATAAAAGGACAAATGCACAAATAGCCCACCTCTGTGGGATATTTAACATTTCCTTTTCAGTAATTGAGATAACAACCATTACCATGGTTTCCAGGTTACAAATTTTTCCAGGTGTAATAGAATGCTTTAAAAGGTTGACCATAGGGACGCCTGGGTGGCTCAGTTGTTTGGGCAGCTGCCTTTGGCTCAGGTCATGATCCCGGTGTCCTGGGATCCAGTCCCACATCGGTCTCCTTGCTCGGCAGGGAGCCTGCTTCTCCCTCTGCCTCCGTCTGCCAGTGCTCGCTAGCTCTCTCTCTCTTTCTCTGACAAATAAATAAATAAAATCTTTAAAAAAAAAAAAAAGGTTGACCATATTTTAAGCCACAGATTCAGTCCAAATTTCAAAACACTGGAGTCCTATTAATTACATTTTCTGATCACAGTACACTGTTAAAATTCAGCTAGGAATCAATAGCAGAAAGACAGCTAGAACACCCACTTTTGTTTGGAAATTAAATATACTAGTATGAAATACCCGGGTAAAAGGGGAGAAAGCATGTCTGAAATTAGAAAATATTTGGCATTGAGTTATAAAAATATGGAGTATTGTGAGATGTAGGTATAGTAGTACTTCAAGGGAAATGTATAATCTTAACTGCATATGTTATTTTTCTTTTTAAGATTTTATTTATTTATTTGACAGATACACAGTGAGAGAGGGAAGAGAAGCAGGGGAAGTGGGATCGGGAGAAACAGGGTTCCTGCTGAGCAGGGAGCCCAATGCAGGGCTGGATCCCCGGACCCTGGGGTCATGACCTGAGCTGAAGGCAGCTGCTTAATGACTGAGCCACCCAGGTGCCCCACTAACTGCATATGTTAGAAGAGAAGAATGCCTTAAAGTTTATGAGCTAGTCAGTCTCAGAAAGTCTGAGCAGAATATGCCCAAAGAAGGTATAAGGAAATGATAAAAATAGGAGCAGAAATTAAAATGTAAAGCAAACTGACATCACCAGGAAGGGTGAAGTAAAAGTATGTCTGAAAAGCCTTACCTCTATAAGAGCAATGAGAACATTGCCAAAACTCATCAAAATCATTTTTTCAGAACGCTGGATATTTAAGAAGCTCCGCAGATTGTAGAAAAGAATAAGTTTAATGACACCCACAAGACATATTATAGTTAACTTTTTGAAAGCCAAATATAAAGGGAATATTGAAACTAGCAAGTCAGAAGCAGGGGTGCCTGGATGGCTCAGTTCGTTGGGTGTCTGCCTTTGGCTGGGTTCATGGTCTTGGGGTCTTGGGATCGAGTCCCACATCGGCCTCCCTGCTCAGTGGAGAGTCTGCTGCTCTCACTGCATTTGCTTGTGCTCTCTCACGTGCTTTCTCTCTCTCAAACAGTCTTAAAAAAAAAAAAAAAGCCAGAAGAAGCTCTTACACAAGATAATCTTAATTTCCCTTTGCAACCTTGGAGGCAAGAAGGCAATGGTATGACATTAAAACTGCTGTAGATTATAAACCAAGAATTCTTTTTTTTTTTAAAAATATTTTTAACATATAATGTATTATTTGCCCCAGGGGTACAGGTCTGTGAATCATCAGGCTTGCACATTTCACAGCACTCACCATAGCAAATAGCCTCCCCAGTGACCATAACCCAACCACCCTATCTCTATATCCCCAGCCCCCAGCAACCCTGTTTGTTTTGTGAGATTAAGAGTCTCTTATGGTTTGTCTCCCTCCCGATCCCATCTTGCTTCATTTTTCCAAGAATTCTTTTTTAAAGATTATTTTTTTTACACATACAGCAAAACTTTTTTTAGTTTTTTATTTTAATTCTAGTATAGTTAACGTACAGTGTTACATTAGTTTCAGGTGTACGATACCCTGATTCAACAATTCTGTGTAGTACTCAGTGCTCATCAAGATAAGTGTACTCATAATCCCCTTCATCTGTTTTCATCCATTTCTCCACCCACTTACCCTCTAGTAACCATCAGTTTGTTCTCTAAGAGTCTTGTTTTTTGGTTTGTTTCTTCTATTTGTTTGTTTCTTAAATTCCACATATAAATGAAAATCGTAACGGTATTTTTCCCCCTCTGGTTGACTTATTACACTTAGCCTTATACTCTCTACATCCACCCGTGTTATTGTAAATGGCAGGATTTCCTGTTTTTATGGCTGAGTAATATTCTGTTGTATGTATGTGTATATATACAAAATCATCTTTATCCATTCGTCTGTTGATGGACACTTGGATGGCTTCCATAATTTGGCTATTACAAATAATGCTGCCATAAACATAGGCAACTAGTGTTTTCATATTTGTGTAGATGCCCAGTAGTGCAATTACTAGATCATATGGGAATTCTATATTTAATTTTTTGAGGAACTTTTAAACTGTTTTCCACAGTGGCTGTACTGGTTTGCATTCCCACCAGTAGTACACGAGTTTTCCTTTTTCTCTACATCCTTGTCAATACTTATTGTTTCTTGTGTTTTTGATTTTAGCCATTCTGACAATGGGGTGATATCTCATTGTGGTTTTGATTTGAATTTCCCTGATGGTGAGTGATACTGAGCATCTTTTCACGTGTCTTTTGGCCATCTGTATGTTTTCTTTGGAGAAATGTCTGCTCACGTCTTCTGTCCATTTTTAACTGGATTATTTGTTTTGTTTTATATGAGTTCTTTATATATTTTAGATACTAATCCTTCATCAGATATATCATTTGCAAATATTTTTTCCTATTCAGTAGGTTGTCTTTTGGTTTTGTCGACTGTTTCTGTCTTTGTGTGGCAACTTTTTATTTTTGGTGTGATCCTAATAGTTATTTTTGGTCCCTCTATAAGGAGACATATCTAGAAAAATGTTGTTACAGCCAATATCAGAGAAATTACTGCCTGTGCTTTCTTCTAGGATTTTTATTGTTGCAGTTCTGACATTTAGGTGCTTAATCCATTTTAAGTTTATTTTTGTGTATGGTGTAAGAAAGTGGTCCAGTTTCACTATTTTGCAGGTAGCTGTCCAGTTTTCCCAGCACCATTGGTTAAAGAGACTGTCTTTTCTCCATTGCATATTCTTACCTCCTTTGTTGAAGATTAATGGATCATATAATCATCGGTTCATTTGTGGGTTCTCTGTTCCATTCCATTGATCTATGTGTCTGTTTTTGTGCCAGTACCATACTGTTTTGATTACTACAGCTTTGTAGTATATCTTGATATCTGGTTTTGTTTTTCTTTTTCAAGATTACGTTGGCTGTTTGGGGTCTTCTATGGTTTTGTACAAATTTTAGGATTATTTATTCTAGTTCTGTGAAAAATGCTGTTGGTGTTTTTATAGGGATTGCATTAAATCTGTAGATTGCTTTGGGTAGTATGGACATTTTAACAATATTTTTCTTTCAATCCCTGAGCATGGAATATCTTTCTATTTGTTTGTGTCATCTTCAATTTCTTTCATCAGTGTTTTATAGTTTTCAGAGTAGAGGTCTTTCAGCTCCTTAAGTTTATTCCTAGGTATTTTATTATTTTTGGTGTAATTGTAAGTGGGATTGTTTTATTAATTTTCTGGTGCTTATTATTAGTCTATAGAAATGCAGTGCATTACTGTATATTGATTTTTGTATCCTGCAACTTTACTGAATTCATTCATCAGTTCTAGGAATTTTTTGGTGGAGCCTTTGAGTTTTCTATATATAGTATCATGTCATCAACAAATAGTGCAAGTTTTACTTTTTCCTTACTAACTTGTATGCTTTTTATTTCTTCTCATTGTCTAATTACTGTGGCTAGGACTTTCAGGATTGTGTTGTATAGATGTGGTGAGAATGGACATACTTGTCTTGTTCTGACCTTAGGAGCAAAGCTTTTAGTTTTTCCCCATTGAATATGATGTTAGCTGTGGGTTTTTCAAATACAGTCTTAAAATGTTGAGGTATATTCCCTCCAACCTACTTTGTTGAGGGTTTTTTTTTTTTTTTTTATCATGAGTGGGTCTTGTACTTTGTCAAATGCTTTTCCTGTATCTATTGAAATGATAATATGATTTTAAAAATTCTTTTCTCGTGTTGATGTGATGTAACAAATCAGTTGATTTGCAAATATTGAACCGTCCTTGCACCCCAGAAATCCACTTGTTTGTGGTGAATGCTTTTCTTAATGTATTATTGGATTTAGTTAGCTAATATTTTGTTGAGGATTTTTGGATCTGTGTTCATCAGAGATGTTGGCCTGTAGTTCCTCTTTTTTTGTAATGTCTTTATCTTTTTTTGGTATCAGGGTAATGCTGGCCTCATAGAATGATTTTAGCAGCTTCCTTCCTCTTTTTTTAGAATAGTTTGAGAAGAATAAGTATTAACTCTTCTTTAAATGTTTGGTAGCATTAATCTGTGAAGTGGTCTTGTCCTGAACTTTTGTTTCTGGGAGTTTTTTCATTACTGACTCCATTTAATTGTTGGTAACCAGTCTGTTCAAATTTTCTTTCTTTCTGATTCAGTTTTGGTAGGTTATATGTTTCTAGGAATTTAACGATTTCTTCTACGTTGTATAATTTGTAGGCTAATAATTTTCCAGAATATTCTCTTATAATCCTTTGTATTTCTGTGGTGTCTGTTATTTTTCCTTTCATTTCTGATTTGTTTACTTGAGTCCTCTGTTTGTTTGTTTGTTTGATGAGCCTGGCTGAAGGTTTATCAATTTCGTTGATTTTTTTTCTTTTTCAAATAACCAGCTCCTTGTTTCATTGATCTGTTCTTTTTGTTTGTTTCTGTTTTGTTTATTTCTGCTCTAGTCTTTATTATTTCTTTCCTTCTGTTGGTTTTGGGTTTTGCTTGTTTTTTTCCTAGCTCCTTTAGAGGGAAAATTAGTTTGCTTATTTGAAATATTTTTCTTGCTTCTTGAGTTAGGCCTGTATTGCTGTAAACTTCCCTCTTATAAAAGCTTGCTACTTGTCAGAGATTTTAACTGTTGTGCTTTCATTTTTTATTTGTCTCCATGTCTTTTTTAATTTTCTCTGATTTCTTGTTGACCCGCTCATTGTTTAGTAGCATGTTATCTAACGTCCACGTAATTGTGCTCTTTCCAGAGAACTTTTTTCTTGTGGTTGATTTGTAGTTCATAGCATTGTGGTTAGAAAAGATGCATGGGGTAACTTCAGTCTTAAAAGTTGTGTAGACTTGTTTTGTGGCCTAATATGTAATCTGGAGAATGTTCCTGTGCACTTGAAAAAAATGTTCTGCTGCTTTAGGATGGAATGTTCTGAGTGTATGTTTTAGATCCATCTGGTGCAATGTGTCATTCAAATTCATTGTTTCTTTGTTGATTTTCTGTTTGGATAGTCTGTCCATTCATATAAGTAGAGGATCAAAGTCCCCTACTATTACTCTGTTACTAGTGATTACTTTATTTATGTTTATGTTATGCTCGTATATTGGGTGCATAAATATTTACAATTATTATATCTTCTTGTTGGGATTGTTCCCTTTATGATTATACAGTGTCCTTCTTGTTCTCTTGTTATAGTCTTTGTTTTAAAGTCTATTTTATCTGATACAAGTATTGCTACCCCAGCTTTCTTTTCACATCCATTTGTGTGATAAATACTTCTGTATCCCTTCACTTTCTTTCTTTCTTTCTTTCTTTCTTTCTTTCTTTCTTTCTTTCATTTTTTAAAAGATTTTATTTTTTTATTTGACAGACAGATCACAAGTAGGCAGAGAGGTAGGCAGAGAGAGGGGGAAGAAGGCTCCCCACTGAGCAGAGAGCCCCATGCAGGGCTCCATCCCAGGACCCTGGGATCATGACCTGAGCTGAAGGCAGAGGCTTTAACCCACTGAGCCACCCAGGCGCCCCATCTATCCCTTCACTTTCAATCTGCATGTGTCTTCAGGGCAGAAGTGAGTCTCTTGTAGGTAGCATATAGATGGATCTTGCTTTTTTATCCATTCCGTTACTCTATGTCTTTTGAGTGTTTAATTCATTTATATTCAGTGTAATTAGTGGTATATATGTACTTACTATCATCTTATTACTTGTTTCATGGCTGTTTTGTAATTCTTCTCTGTTCCTTCTCATGCCCTCTTCTGTCTTGATTATTTGGCTTTCTTTAGTGAAATACTTGGATTTCTTTCTCTTTATTTTTTCAAATCTGTTACTAGTTTTTGATTTACTGCTACCATTTGGTTTGTGTATAACATCTTCTGCATAAAGCAGTCTATATTAAGTTGATGATCACTTAACTTTTAGCCCATTCTTTACTCCTCACTGTTTTAGGTATATGGTGTCATACTTTACATCTTTTTCTTTTGAGTGTCTTAACTGATGTTTACAGATATACTTATTTTTACCACTTTTGTGCTTCCTACATTTTAAACTCTTATTTATAGTCTTTGCTTTCCACTCAGAGTCCCCTTCAATATTTCTAATAGGACTGTTTTGGTGGTCATGATTTCTTTTAACTTTTGTCTGTCTGGGAAACTCTTTAGCTCTCCTCCTGTTCTGAATGGTAGCCTTACTGGATGGAGTATTCTTGACCACTGATGTTTCCCTTTTAGCATTTTGAATATATCATGCCACCCTCATCTGACTGGCAAAGTTTCTGATGAAAAATCAGCTAACAGCCTTATGAGGTTTCCCTTATATGTAATGGTTTTCTTTTCTCCTGCTGCTTTTAAAATTCTCTCTTTATCACTACTTTTGGCCACTTTAATTACTATGTGTCTTGGTTTGGACCTTCTTGGGTTGATTTTGTTGTGGGATCTGTGTGCTTCCTGGATCTGGATTTCTGTTTCCTTCACCCAGATTCAGGGAGTTTTTGGCTATTTCTTCAAATAAATTTTCTGTCGCCATTCCTCTTTTCTTCTGAGATCCCTATAAAATGAATGCTAATATATTTCATGGTGTTACTAAGTTTTCGATTGTCATTTTATATTTTTTTCCTCTCCCCCCATCTTGATTGTTTTCCATTACTCTGTGTTCCAGGTCACTGATCCATTCACCTGCTACTTTTCATCTAAAATGTATTCTATCTACTGTATTTTAAATTTCAGTTATTGAGTTCTTCATCTCTGATTGGTTCTTTATGTTTTCTGTCTCTTTGTAAGGGGTCTCACTGAGGTCCTCCAGTTTTTTCTCAAGTCCAGTGAGTATCTTTATCATCATTAGTTTAAATTCTCTATCAGGCATATTACTTATCTCTGTTTCATTTACATCTGTTGCTATGGTTTTGTCCTGTTCTTTCATTTGAGACATATTCCTCTGTCTCTTCATTTCGTTTAACTTTTTGAGTCTGTTTCTGTATGTTAGGCAATTCAGCTAGGTCTCCTGCTCTTGAAAGTAACAGCCTTTTGAAGAAGAGGTCATGCCCTGTAATGCAGTATCCTCTGTTCACCAGAACCTGGTACTTCAGGGTGTCTCCTGTGTGTGTTGTGTGTGTCCTGCTGTTGTGGCTGAGCCGCTTTTTTCTTTAGTCCACTTGTCTGCAGTGGTTCTCTTTTGTTTGTTTGGTTCCTTTGCTGTTAGTGGGCCAGTCTGGGGCTACCTTGGGCTTTAGTTGAGTCAGATTGAACATTTGCCAGAGATGTTGTAGCACCAAACTCTAGAGTGCTTTTCCTGTTTTGTCCCCTGAGAAACTTCTGTTGGTGGGCAAGTCCTGCAATCAGACCAGCTGTCTACTCCCAGCCCACTGTTGGGGCTGCTGTGTGACTGGTATATGTGGTTATCTTTCCCTTTCTCTGGGGCAGGAGTCACTTTGGAGTGGTGCCGACACATTGGTACTGCTTGCACACTGTCAGGCTTGTGGCATTAGATTGGATAGGCTCTCACCAAGGGTGTATTGGAGGGGCAGATCTGTAGAAGCATGTAGGATGCAGGGTGTTAGTGAAATTTGCCCTTATCTGCTGTGGAAAGAGATGTGGAGAACAGGCATGGCTGAAGGGGCATGTCCACAGGAGAATGCAGGTGTGGGTTGGCGATGTTAGCAAGTTAGATAGCAAGTGTCAGCATTGTGTTATGTGCTTAGGCTGGTAGTAGGGGGAGGAAATTGCCCCCCCCCAACTCCTTTGTTCCTGGAGAAGTCTGCCAACTGGTCCCTGTTCATATAGCATAGGCTCTGAGATTAGTAAATCTCCCTCCTGTGTACCCCAGGTGATTTTCAAACTGCTACTTCTATGCTGTCTCTGTAGGACTGTTTGTTTTGCTGTCTCTTTAAGGGTAGGGACTTAGTTTCCTCTTGCTCTTCCAGCTCTCTCAGAGCCAAGCCCACTGATTCTTCAAGTACCAGGTTTTAAGTCCTGCTGGTTATAAGAACTTGTGAAATTCAGCCCCTCTGTTTTTCAAAACCTATGGGAATTTGTCTTTCCTGTGTGGGCTCCCCAGTGTGGGAGTCTTTCTCTCCCCTCTGTGTACCCGGGTGTCCCTCCCTCCCATGGACAGTCCTTAGTGTTTGTTTAGCTCCCAACCATGACTCTCCCCTTCCTGCCCTCTTCCATATGGTTTCCTCTCTACATTTAGCTGTAGAAAGTTTGTTTTGCCAGTCTTCAGGTCATTTTATGGGTTATTTACACTGATGTGTTATCACGTTGTATTCCATTGGACAAGGTGAGCTTAGAGTCCTCCTATTCCGCCATCTTTCCCTGAAGTCTCAAGAATTCTGTTTCCAGCAATAATGTCCTTCTAACTAAAAAAATTAACGCATTCTCAGATAAATTAAGAGCTTCTTTATATATGATCTTCTATATATGACCTGTAAGGAGTCTTGGCTGAAATGGAAGGACAGTTATATCCATTTGAAGAAATGAAGTACACTGGTAAGGTAACTACATAGATAAATGTAAAAGAATACATATATACTTAATGTTTATAAGTTTTTTTCCCCTATCTGATTTAAAAAGCATTAATTTTATAAAGCAAAGGTTATAAATATGTATTCATAGTCATGTAATATGTAAAGCCATAACTTGTATGACAGTAGCTCAAAGGGGTAAAATAATAGGTATATAGGAACAGTGTTTTTGTATAGAATTGAAAATAAGTCAGTATTAATTTAAAATGGTTGTCATAGTTTAAGATATTAAGAAAATAACTCAAATACAGTAAAAGAAGTGACAAGGGGATTAAAATAGCACACCAGAAAATAATCTGTTTTGGGGGCACCTGGGTGGCTCAGTCAGTTAAGGATCTGACTCTTGATTTTGGCTCAGGTCATAATCTTGGTTTGTGAGACTGAGCCCTGTGTCAGGCTCTGTGCTGGGCTTGGAGACTGCTTTAGATTCTCTCTCTCTCCCTTCCTTCTCCCCTCCCAAAAAAGAAAAGAAAATACCTATTTTAACAAAAAGAAGTCAGCAATGGAGAAATAGAGGGAGAACAAGGTAAAAGATCTATAGAAAACAAATAGCAAGAAGTAATCACAGGGCACCTGGGTGGCTCAGAGGTTAAGCCTCTGCCTTCAGCTCAGGTCATGGTCTCAGGGTCCTGGGATTGAGTCCCACATCGGGCTCTCTTCTCAGCAGGGAGCCTGCTTCCCCCCATCTCTCTCTGCGTACTTGTGATCACCTCTCTCTCTGTGTCAAATAAATAAAATCTTTAAAAAAAAAAGAAGTAATCACAAATCCTACCTTGTTAGTAATTACATGTAAATGAATAAGCATTCCAGTTAAAAGACAGATATTGGGGGGAGGAGTCAAGATGGTGGAGAAGTAGCAGGCTGAGATGACATCGGGTAGCAGGATATCAGCTAGATAGCTTATCTAACCATTGTGAACACCTATAAATCCAACGGGAAATCGAAGAGAAGAAGAGCAACAATTCTAGAAACAGAAAATCCATCACTTTCTGAAAGGTAGGACCTGCGGAGAAGTGAATCCAAAGCGAGGGAAGATAGACCGCGGGGGGAGGGGCCGGCTCCTGGCAAGCGGCGGAACAACGGAGCACAAAATCGGGACTTTTAAAAGTCTGCTCCACTGGGAGACATCGCTCCAGAGGCTAAACCGGGGGGAAACCCAGGTGGGGTCAGCATAACCCCAGGTCCCGCGGGGTCACAGAAGGACTGGGGGTATCTGAGTGCCGCAGAGCTCGCAGGTATTAGAGCGGGGAAGCCGGCTACAGCGACAAAGCTGAGGAGTGAGCTCTCAGTCCTGGGTTACCTTGTGCTGGTCGCAGGCTGGTTGGGCTCGGAGCGCGGCCAGAGGCCACAGAGACGGAAGCGACCGGGCGCTTTTCTCCAGGTTCCAGCAATTGACTGCTTTCCTCAAGGCGCGACCGCAGGCCAGGGAGGCGGGACGGTTGGGCGCTTTTCTCTGAGGGCGCACTGAGGAGCGGAACCCCAAGCTCTCGGCTCCTTTGGGCCGAGAGATTGGGAGGCCACCATCTTCATTCCCATCCTCCGGAACTCTATGGAAAGCGCTCAGGGAACAAAAGCTCCCGAAAGCAAACCCGAGCGGATTACTTAGCCCGGCCCCTGGCAAAGGCGGTGCAATTCCGCCTGTGGCAAAGACACTTGAGAATCACTACAACAGGCCCCTCCCCCAGAAGATCAACAAGAAACCCAGCCAAAACCAACTTCGCTCACCAAGAACAGTGGAATTCCACAGGAGGAGAAAGCAAATCTTATCTGGACAAAATGACAAGGCGGAAAAACTCACCTCAAAAAAAAGAACAAGAGGCCGTACCAAAGGCTGGAGACCTAATCAATACGGACATTGGTAACATGACAGATCTAGAGTTCAGAATGACAATTCTCAAGGTTCTAGCCGGGCTCGAAAAAGGCATAGAAGATATTAGAGAAACCCTCTCCGGAGAGATAAAAGCCCTTTCTGGAGAAATAAAAGAACTAAAATCTAACCAAGTTGAAATCAAAAAAGCTATTCATGAGGTGCAATAAAAAATGGAAGCTCTCACTGCCAGGATAAATGAGGCAGAAGAAAGAATTAGTGACATAGAAGACCAAATGACAGAGAATAAAGAAGCTGAGCAAAAGAGAGACAAACAAATACTGGACCACGAGGAGAGAATTCGAGAGATAAGCAACACCATAAGACGACACAACATTAGAATAATTGGGATTCCAGAAGAAGAAGAAAGAGAGAGGGGAGCAGAAGGTATATTGGAGACAATTATTGGAGAGAATTTCCCTAATATGGCAAAGGGAACAAACATCAAAATCCAGGAGATGCTCAGAACGCCCCTCAAAATCAATAAAAATAGGTCCACACCTTGTCACCTGATAGTAAAATTTACAAGTCTTAGCGACAAAGAGAAAATCCTGAAAGCAGCCCGGGAAAAGAAGTCTGTAACATACAAGGGTAAAAACATTAGATTGGCAGCGGACCCATCCACAGAGACCTGGCAGGCCAGAAAGAACTGGCATGATATATTCAGAGCACTAAACGAGAAAAACATGCAGCCAAGAATACTATATCTGGCTAGGCTATCATTGAAAATAGAAGGAGAGATAAAAAGTTTCCAGGACAAACAAAAGCTGAAAGAATTTGCAAACACCAAACCAGCTCTACAGGAAATATTGAAAGGGGTCCTCTAAGTAAAGAGAGACCCTAAAAGTAGTAGATCAGAAAGAAACAGAGACAATATACGGTACCAGTCACCTTACAGGCAATATAATGGCACTAAATTCATATCTCTCAATAGTTACCCTGAATGTTAATGGGCTAAATGCCCCAATCAAAAGACACAGGGTATCAGAATGGATAAAAATACAAAACCCATCAATATGCTGCCTACAAGAAACTCATTTTAGACCGAAGACACCTCCAGATTTAAAGTGAGGGGGTGGGGGCGCCTGGGTGGCTCAGTGGGTTAAGCCTCTGCCTTCGGCTCGGGTCGTGATCTCAGGGTCCTGGGATCGAGCCCTGCATCGGGCTCTCTGCTCAGCGGGGAGCCTGCTTCCCCCTTCTCTCTGCCTGCTTCTCTGCCTACTTGTGATCTCTCTCTCTCTCTCTGTCAGATAAAATAAATAAAATCTTTAAAAAAAATAATAAAGTGAGGGGGTGGAAAACAATGTACCATGCTAATGGACATCAGAAGAAAGCTGGGGTGGCAATCCTTATATCAGATCAATTAGATTTTAAGCCAAAGACTATAATAAGAGATGAGGAAGGACACTATATCATACTCAAAGGGTCTGTCCAACAAGAAGACCTAACAATCTTAAATATCTATGCCCCTAACATGGGAGCAGCCAACTATATAAACCAATTAATAACAAAATCAAAGAAATACATCGACAGTAAAACAATAATAGCAGGGGACTTTAACACTCCCCCTCACTGAAATGGACAGATCATCTAAGCAAAAGATCAACAAGGAAATAAAGGCCTTAAATGACACACTGGACCAGATGGACATCACAGATATATTCAGAACATTCCATCCCAAAGCAACAGAATATACATTCTTCTCTAGTGCACATGGAACATTCTCCAGAATAGACCACATCCTGGGTCATAAATCAGGTCTCAATCGGTACCAAAAGATTGAGATCATTCCCTGAATATTTTCAGACCACAATGCTCTGAAGCTCGAACTCAATCACAAGAGGAAATTTGGAAAGAAGGCAAATACATGGAGACTAAACAGCATCCTTCTAAAAAATGAATGGGTCAACCAGGAAATTAAAGAAGAACTGAAAAAATTCATGGAAACAAATGATAATGAAAACACAACGGTTCAAAATCTCTGGGACACAACAAAGGCAGTCCTGAGAGGAAAATATATAGCAGTACAAGCCTTTCTCAAGAAACAAGAAAGGTCTCAAATACACAACCTAACCCTACACCTAAAGGGGCTGGAGAGAGAACAACAAAGAAAGCCTAAACCCAGCAGGAGAAGAGAAATATAAAGATCAGAGCAGAAATCAATGAAATAAAAACTAAAAATCAATAGAACAAATCAATGAAACTAGGAGCTGGTTCTTTGAAAGAATTAATAAGATTGACAAACCCCTGGCCAGACTTATCAAAAAGAAAAGAGAAAGGACGCAAATAAATAAAATCATGAATGAGAGAGGAGAGATCACAACCAACACCAAAGAAATACAAACAATTATAAGAACATACTACGAGCAACTCTACGCCAACAAATTTGACAATCTGGAAGAAATGGATACATTTCTAGAGACATATAAACTACCACAACTGAACCAGGAAGAAATGGATAACCTGAACAGACCCATAACCAGTAAGGAGATTGAAACAGTCATCAAAAATCTCCCAACAAACAAAAGTCCAGGACCAGATGGCTTCCCAGGGGAATTCTACCAAACATTTAAAGAAGAATTAATTCCTATTCTCCTGAAACTGTTCCAAAAAATAGAAATGGAAGGAAAACTTCCAAACTCATTCTATGAGGCCAGCATCACCTTGATCCCAAAACCAGACAAGGATCCCACCAAAAAAGAGAATTACAGACCAATATCCTTGATGAACACAGATGCGAAAATTCTCACCAAAATAGTGGCCAATAGGATCCAACAGCACATTAAAAGGATTATTCACCACGACCAAGTGGGATTTATTCCAGGGCTGCAAGGTTGGTTCAACATCCGCAAATCCATCAATGTGATACAATACATTAATAAAAGAAAGAGTAAGAACCATATGATACTCTCAATAGATGCCGAAAAAGCGTTTGACAAAGTGCGGCATCCCTTCCTGATTAAAACTCTTCAAAGTGTAGGGTTAGAAGGCACATACCTCAATATTATCAAAGCCATCTATGAAAAACCCACTGCAAATATCATTCTCAATGGAGAAAAACTGAAAGCTTTTCTGCTAAGATCAGGAACACGGCAGGGATGTCCGTTATCACCACTGCTGTTCAACATAGTACTAGAAGTCCTAGCCTCAGCAATCAGACAACAAAAAGAAATTAAAGGCATCCAAATTGGCAAAGAAGAAGTCAAACTATCACTCTTTGCAGATGATATGATACTATATGTGGAAAACCCAAAAGGCTCCACTCCCCAAACTGCTAGAACTTATACAGGAATTCAGTAAAGTGTCAGGATATAAAGTCAATGCACAGAAATCAGTCACATTTCTTTACACTAACAACAAGACAGAAGAAAGAGAAATTGAGGAGTCAGTCCCATTTACAATCGCACCCAAAACCATAAGATACCTAGGAATAAACCTAACCAAAGAGGCAAAGAATCTATACTCAGAAAACTATAAAGTACTCATGAAAGAAATTGAGGAAGACACAAAGAAATGGAAAAATATTCCATGCTCATGGATTGGAAGAACAAATATTGTGAAAATGTTTATTCTACCTAAAGCAATCTACACATTTAATACAATCCCTATCAAAATCCTATCCATTTTTTTAAAGAAATAGAACAAATAATCCTAAAATTTATATGGAACCAGAAAAGACCTCGAATAGCCAAAGGAATATTGAAAAAGAAAGCCAAAGTCGGCGGCATCACAATTCCAGACTTCAAGCTCTATTACAAAGCTGTCATCATCAAGACAGTATGGTACTGGCACAAAAACAGACATATAGATCAATGGAACAGAATAGAGAGCCCAGAAATAGACCCTCAACTCTATGGTCAACTAATGTTCGACAAAGCAGGAATGAATATCCAATGGAAAAAAGACAGCCTCTTCAACAAATGGTGCTGGGAAAATTGGACAGCCACATGCAGAAAAATGAAATTGGACTATTTCCTTACACCACACACGAAAATAGACTCAAAATGGATGAAGGACCTCAATGTGCGAAAGGAATCTATCAAAATCCTTGAGGACAATGCAGGCAGCAACCTCTTTGACCTCAACCGCAGCAACTTCTTCCTAGGAGCATCGCTAAAGGCAACAGAAGCAAGGGCAAAAATGAACTATTGGGATTTCATCAAGATCAAAAGCTTTTGCACAGCAAAGGAAACAGTTAACAAAACCAAAAGACAACTGACAGAATGGGAGAAGATATTTGCAAACGACATATCAGATAAAGGGCTCGTATCCAAAATCTATAAAGAGCTTATCAAACTCAATACCCGAAGAACAAACAATCCAGTCAAGAAATGGGCAGAGGACATGAACAGACATTTCTGCAAAGAAGACATCCAGATGGCCAACAGACACATGAAAAAATGCTCCACATCACTCGGCATCAGGGAAATACAAATCAAAACCACAATGAGATACCACCTCACACCAGTCATAATGGCTAAAATTAACAAGTCAAGAAATGACAGATGCTGGCGAGGATGCGGAGAGAGGGGACCCCTCCTACACTGCTGGTGGGAATGCAAGCTGGTGCAACCACTCTGGAAAACAGTGTGGAGGTTCCTCAAAAAACTGAAAATAGAGCTACCCTATGACCCAGCCATTGCACTCCTGGGTATATATCCTAAAGATACAAACGTGGTGCTCCGAAGGGGCACGTGCACCCGAATGTTTATAGCAGCAATGTCCACAATAGCCAAACTGTGGAAAGAGCCTAGATGTCCATCAACAGATGAATGGATAAAGAAGATGTGGTATACATACACAATGGAATACTATGCAGCCATCAAAAGACATGAAATCTTGCCATTTGTGACAACGTGGATGGAACTAGAGGGTATCATGCTTAGCGAAATAAGTCAATCGGAGAAAGACAACTATCATATGATCTCTTTGATATGAGGAAGTGGAGATGCAATGCGGGGGGTTGGGGGGAGGTAGGAAAAGAAAAAATGAAAAGATGGGATTGGGAGGGAGACAAACCATAAAAGACTCAATCTCAAAAAGCAGACTAAGGGTTGCTGGAGGGGGGGGGGACGGGAGAGGGTGGTGGGGAAATGGACATTGGGGAGGGTATGTGCTATGATGAGTGCTGTGAAATGTGTAAACCTGGCGTTTCACAGACCTGTACCCCTGGGGATAAAAATACATTATATGTTTATTAAAATAAAAAAAAAGACAGATATTGGTAGAATGGATAAAAAATATGATTCAAACATGCTGTCTGTAAGAGACACCCTTTAGATTATAATAACACCAATAGATTGACAATGAAAACATGGATAAAGATATACTTGGCAAATGGTAACTCAAGAGAGCTGGAGTAGCTATATAATGTCAGACAACATAGACTGTATGATGAAAATTGTTGACAAAGGAATTTTATAATGATAAAAAGGTCAAGCCATCAAGAAGGTATAACAGGGACACCTGGGTGGCTCAGTGGTTAAGCATTTGCCTTTGGCTCAGGTCGTCATCTCAGGGTCCTGGGATTGAGTCCCACATCCCACCTTCCTGCCTTGTTCAGCGGGAAGTCTGCTTCTTCCTCTCCCACTCCTCCTGCCTGTGTTCCTTTTCTTGCTATGTCTCTCTCTGTCAAATAAATAAACTCTTTAAAAAAAGAGAGAGAATATAACAGTTATAAACATACATTGATCTGTCAAAAGCCCCAAAACACATGAAACAAAACTGGCAAAATTGAAGGGAGAAATACACGATACAATAATAATAGTTGGAAGTGTAAAATTGCACTTTTTCAGTAAGATTTATTCATTTGTTTATTTATTTGAGAGAGAGCACAAGCAGAGGGGAGGAGCAGAGGGAGAGGGAGAAGCAGACTCTCTGCTGAGCAGGGAGCCCAACTTGGGGTTCAGTTTCAGGGTCCCAAGATCATGACCTGAGCTGAAGGTAGATGCTCAACTGACTGAGCCTCTTAGGCACCCCTCCACTATTTTTTTTTAAAACGTGTATTTATTTTAGAGAGAGAGAGAGTGGGGTTGAAAGGGGCAGAGGAAGTGAGAATCTTAAGCGTACTCTGCGCCAAGCACAGAACCTGACATGGGGCTCGATTTTACAACCACAAAATCATGATCTGAGCTGAAACCAAGAGTTGGATGCCCCACTGTGCCACCTACGCATTCCAAATTCCACTTTTAATAAGGCATACAACAACTAGGTAGACTAACAGAAAATGGATGATGTGAACATCAGTATAAACTGGTGGACATCTATAGGATATTCCATCCAAAGTGAGCAGAATACACATATTCTTCCTAAGTGCAGCTTGGATCATTCTCCAGCATTGACATTTATTACCTCATGAAAATAATTCCTAATAAATTTGAAAGCATTGAAATTATAGACTGTGTTCTGTAACTGTAATGGAATGGAATTGGAAATCATTAATGGAAGGAAACTTGGGAAATTCTACATGTGTAGAAATTAAACCGTAGACTCTCAAATAAGTGGGTCAAAGAAGAAATCACAAAAGAAGTTAAAAAATACTTAGAGACTAATGAAAATGAAAACAGCATATGAAAATGTATGAGATGCAGCCAGAACTCTGCTCAGAGGGACATTTATGGCTGTAAATACCTCCATTATAAAAGAAAGATCTAAACTTACATCTTAACTAGGCAAGGACTAACAATTTAAGCCCAAATAAACACAAGGAAGGGTAATAAAATTTAGTGTGGAAATTGATGAAATAGGGTATAGAATATAGAGAAAACCAAAGGTTGAAAAAGAACAAAATTGACAAACCTCCAGCAATACTGAAAATGAAGACGCAGATTATTAAAAGCAGGAATGAAGTAGCAAACATTTCCTTTTTCTTCCTTTCCCTTCCTCCCTCTCTCCCTTCCTTCTTTCCTTCTGTCCTTCCTTCCTTCCTTCCTTCCTATTTTTCATTTATTTACAGAGAGAGGAGAGAGCATGAGTGGGTGTAGGGGCAAGGGAAGAAGATGATTCCCTGGTGAGCAGGGATCCCAATGTGGGACTGGATCCCAGAACCCTGGGATCATGACCTAAGCCGAAGGTAGACATGACTGAGCCACCCAGGTGCCTAAAAGTAAACATTTCTATGGTCTTACCAAAATAAAAAGGACTACCATACAATATTGAAGCTACTAGGATGAGATAGGATTTAAGGATTTGGGATTTAAGATCATAGTGTGTGTGTGTGTACACATTTCCCCCTAGGATAGTGGTTTAGGATTTGCTAGTTCAGCAGTCATGGCAGCTTTGGAGAGCATAGCTACCACAAATAATAAGAATTTGTTCATACATAATCCTACAAATTCCACAGAAGAACTGTTAGAGCTACTACTGAGTTCAGCAAAGTTGCTGGGTAGAAGATCGGTGTACAAAAATTAATTGTATTTCAGTACACAAGCAATGAAAAAATCCAAAAATGAAATTAAGTAAAAATTCCTTTGACAATAACATCCAAAAAAATAAAATACCAAGGAATAATTTTAACAAAGGGAGTATAAGAGTTGCATGTTTAAAGCCACAAAAAATTGTTGAAATAAATTAAAGAAAACCTAAATTACAGCAAAAACATCTCATGTTTATAGATTGTAAGACTTTATGTTGTTAAGATGGTAATACTTCCTTAGCTGATTTACAGATTCAGTTTAATTTTTTTTAAGATTTATTTATTTGAGAGAGAGAACAAGTGTGTGCATGTGGAGTAGGAGAACAGGGAGAGGGACAGAAACTCTAGCACACACTCTGCTGAGCATGGAGCCTGTCTCACAACCCTGGATCATGACCTGTGCCAAAATCAGAACAGCCACCCAGCGGCCCCTCAGTTTAATTTGTATCAAAATTTCAACTGCCTTATTTGAAGAAATTAATAAATGATCTTATCTTAAGATTCAGTGGAAAAGAAGAGACCAAGATAGCAAAAATTATTTTGAAAGAGAACAAAAGTTGAAGGACTCCTATTCCCACATTCAGAACTTACTGAAAGGTTTAGTAATCAAACCAGTATGGTACTGGCATAGGGATAGACAGATCAGTGGAATAGCATTGAGACTCCAGAAATAAACCATTACATTTATGGTTAGTTACAAGGGCGCCAAGACAATTCATTGGGAAAGAAAAGGTTTTCAACAAATGTTACTGGGATAACTAGATACAAACATTAACAAATTGAGTCATAGACTTAAATGTCAAAGCAAGAACTACAAACTCTGAAGAAAACATAGGCATAAATGTTTGTGACTTCGGATTTGACAATACTTTTTTCACATATGACACCAAAAGTAAAAACAAGAAAGGAAAAACTAGATAAATTAGACTCCATTATAATAAAAAACTTTTTAGCTGTAAATTGCCATATGTTGAAAGTGAGAAGACAGCTCACAGAATGGAAGAAACTACTTGTGAATCACGTATCCAACAAGAGACTAGGAGAGAATATATTTAGAACTCATAGCTCAACAATAAAAGACAATGCAAATTTAACTTACAAATTAAAATTGGGTAAAGGATCTGAGTAGATATTTCTCTGAAGAGCATATGTAGATGGCCAAAAAGCACATGAAAAGATGCTCAATGTCAGTAGTCACTAGGGAAATGAAAATAAAAAACCACAATGAGTTACCGTTTCACACCATTTGAAAAAGAAGAATAATTACTAGTGAATATTCCAAGAAATTAGGACCTTCATACATTGCTGGTGGTACAGCTATGTGGGAAAACAGTTTAGTGCTTCCTCAAAAAGTTAAATAGAGGCATCATATGTATCAGCACTTCCCCACGTAGTATATAACCTAGAGAATTGAAAAAACATCTACACAAAAATTTGTACATGAATGAAAACAGAGGCTAAGTGAAAGAGGCTGGACTTTTGTGTCTGTCATAATGTGTGGTTTCATTTATAAGGAATGTGCAGAATAGGGAAATCCACAGACACCAAAAGTAGAGTAGTAGTTGCCAAGGGCTGGGATGATGGGGAATAACTGTTAACAAGTACAGAGTTGATTTAGGAGGCAATGAAATTTTCTGAAATTATTGTTAATGTTTTCACCATCCTGTGAATGTAGTAAATCTGCTTAATTATACTCTTTAAAAGGGAATTTTGCAGATTGTGAGTTATTTCTCAGTAGAACCAAACAATAGGTATTGTTTTTAAAAAAAAACTGGAAAGCTAGATGTGGGTTCTTTGAAAAAACTGATAAAATGGATAAGACTTCCACAAAACTGGTCAAGGGGAAAAAATATGTGCAAATGTCAGGAGTGAAAAAGAATATGACTTATGTGTGATCTTACAGATATTGAAAATATAATAAGGTATTTTGAATACCTGTGCCAATAAGTGAAAAAAAACCTGAAAGTACATACATTCTTACATTCTTAGAAATATAATTTATAAAACCCACATGGGAGAAATTATAATAAAAAGTTTGAATAATATTATAATCATTAAAGAACTGAATTTATAATGCAAAAATCTTCTTAAAAATAAACTGTTAGGTTTAGAGTTCTATAAAAACTTGAAGGAAGAAATAATTCCTCCCTCATTTATGGAGATACCATGACCTTGATATAAGAAAGTATAGTATAAGAAAAATTATAGACCATAATTACATACAAATAGCCATATCTAATAAGGATAATACAGTAGTATTGAGTTGGGTTAGAAAATATGAGGTAATGTTAACATGAGAAAATCAATTAATGCAGTTTATCACTTTGTCAGATTTTTTTTTTTAAAGATTTTATTTATTTGACAGAGAGCACAAACAGGGAGATGGCAGGCAGAGGGAGAGGAGGAAGCAGGCTCCTGGCTGAGTAGGGAGCCTGATTTGGGGCTCGATCCCAGGAGCCTGGGATCATGACCTAAGCTGAAGACAGCCACTTAACTGACCGAGCCACCCAGGTGCCCCCATCACATTGTCAGATTGAAGAAAAAAATATATGTAGAAAAAAATTATGTGATGAAATTCAGTATCTGTTCATGAAGATGTTCTTAGCAACAGAGTATGTCAGCTTTCTCAATATGATATTTGATATTTTGAACCAAACCTTATATTTAGTGGTGAAACCTTGAAAGCTTTCAAATTGAGATCAGATGCAAGACAGAGATGCAAATTGTGATCGCTTCTGTTTATCATTCTATTAGGCAAGAAAGAAAAATAAGCAAAATACACAGCTGTCATAGTAGGTGGTATGATTGTGAATATAGAAAATTCAGATTTTTCTAGGGATAAATTATTAACATTAACATAATATAGTAATGTGGCTTGATATATAAAATAAAAAGTGATAAAATGATAATGTTTAATATATAAAAGTCAGTAGTATTTCTCTGTAGGAGCAGCAGTTAAAATACCTTTAAAGCTGTAAAAATAAATACTCAGAAGTCATTCCAAAAATTATGTATAAGTCCTATTTTCAGGGAATATATTAAAACCTTATTGTGAGATAGTAAAGAACTAAATAAACTGAGAAGAAATAGTATTCATGGATTTGAAGCCTTATTTATTTTTTTTTAGTGATGTCAGTTTTCCTAGTTAATGTACAGATTAAGTGATATTGTAGCCAAGATCTCAGAAGATACATGTAGTTTTGTTTTTTTTTAAGATTTTATTTATTTATTTGACAGAGAGATCACAAGCAGGCAGAGAAGCAGGCAGAAGGAGAGGGGGAAGCAGGCTCCCCGCTGAGCAGAGAGCCCAGTGCGGGGCTCGATCCCAGGACCCTGAGATCATGACCTGAGCCGAAGGCAGAGGCTTAATCCACTGAGCCACCTGGGTGCCCCAGAAAATTTATGTAGTTTTAAATAGAAAAGTTAAGTCTAAAATTTGTAAGGAGAGGCAGAGGTCCAATTGTTTTTTCAAAGGAAAAATAACAGGATAGCAGGACTTGTGACCTGGTAGATACTTAGATTTGGTTTGTAATTAAGACATGATATTAACAGGGGGCTAAGCAAAGAGACCAATGGGACAGAAGAGAAATCCTGGAAATAGACCAACACATAAGTAGACACTTGATTTTTGATAGGGGCACTGTGGAGTGGTGATGAAAGAGCTTTTTAAGAAATGATTCCAATATAATTGGGCTTCTATAAAGCCAGAAACAAAATTGACTCCTTACCTCAAAACATACACAAATGGTCAATTCCAGGTAGATCATAGATCGAAAAGTAAAAGGTACAATTAAAAGTTTTAGAGATAAGTGTAACTTTAGCCTTGTTAAGAGTTACCAAACAAGGTATAAAAAGCACAAAATGTAAAGGAAAAGTGATAACTACATTATGTTAATCAAAAGATACTATAGGGGTGCCTAGGTGGCTCAGTCAGTTAAGCAGCTGCCTTCAGCTCAGGTCATGATCCCTGATCATGGGGTGGAGCCCCATATTAGACTCCCTGCTCAGCAGGGAGTCTGCTTCTCCCTCAGCCCCTCCACCCCTGCCCCCATCTTGTGCACTCTCTCTCTCTATGTCTTTCAAATGAATAAATAAAACTTTTTTTTTTCCAAGATTTTATTTATTTGTCAGAGAGAGAGCACAGTGGCAGGCAGAGGGAGAAGCAGGCTCCCTCCTGAGCAAGGAGCCCAATGCGGGACTCCCATCTCAGGACCCTGGTATCGTGACCTGAGCTGAAGGCAGATGCCTAACCAACTGAGCCACCCAGAAGTCCTAATAAAAATCTTTAAAAAAGGGCACCTGGGTGGCTCAGTAGGATAAGCCTCTGCCTTTGGCTCAGGTCATGATCTCAGGGTCCTGGGATCGAGTCCTGCATCAGGCTCTCTGCTCAGTGGAGAGCCTGCTTCCCTCTCTCTCTCTGCCTGCCTCTCTGCCTACTTGTGATTTCTCTCTCTGTGTGTCAAATAAGTAAATAAAATCTTTGAAAAAAAAATCTTAAAAAAAAGTTACTATAAAGAGTGTGGGGAAAAAAGCAAGTTTAAAGTAGAATAATATATTTGCAACACATATAACCAAGGACTTATATTTAAAATAACAGTCACTGGGGCGCTTGGGTGGCTCAGTGGGTTAAAGCCTCTGCCTTCGGCTCGGGTCATGATCCCGGAGTCCTGGGATCGAGCCCCGCATCGGGCTCTCTGCTCAGCAGGGAGCCTGCTTCCTCCTCTCTCTCTCTCTCTCTCTCTGCCTACTTGTGATCTCTGTCAAATAAATAAAATAAAAATAAATAAATAAAATAAGTGTCATTGATTTTTAATTATTAGATTATATGTATAATTATAGATAACATAATTAAATGTATAAAGTGAATAAGCATATATATTATTAGAATCAGAAAAAATACAACCTAATAGGAAAAAAGCCTTAAACAGGTATTCTACAAAAGAAAAAATTCAAATGATATATTTTTTAAAGATTTTATTTATTTATTTGACAGAGACACAGTGAGAGAGGGGACAGAAGCAGGGGGAGTGGGAGAGGGAGAAGCAGGTTTCCCACTGAACAGGGAGCCTGATGCAGCGCTCGATTCCAGGACTCTGGGATCATGACCCGAGCTAAAGTCAGATGCTTAACAACTGAGGCACCTGGGTGCCCCTGAAATGATTAATAAATATATGAAATGGTATTCAGTCTCATTAGGAATCGAGAAAATGTAAATTAAAGCCAGTATGAGATTTAACATATGTACTCTTAAAAGTTGCAGTAAATACTAAAGTCAGACTATACCAGGTGAGGGTGATACAAATTTTGTTTTATCTAGTGCTATTGAACATGTGCATGCATACACTATTATGTAGGAGTTCTTTCCTGGATTTATACCTAGACAAACTTGTGCAAATGTGCCCCGATACACTTTGCTAAGAATTTATGGCAGCTTTGATTGTAATAGTTCAAACCTGAGACTAGACCAGATGTTCATTTGCAGTACCTTAGATGAGTAAATTAATGCAGTGGAATATTCTGCAGTGAAAATAAATGAACCACAGCCACATGTACCATCATGGGTGAATATTAAATAAGTAAGATATAAAGAATACATACAGTGTATTTCCATTTACATAAAGTCAGAAACAAAACTAGATTTTGTCTAGAACATGTATTCTTAGCAGGGATGATCTTGTTCCTGTTGGTGGCAAAAAATTGTTCTTTGGAGGTGAAAAAATGGTCAGAATTATAATGGTTTGTCACCCTCCAAAGCTTAACGCTACCTGATACAACCTTTACTTAGTATCTAATTTCTGTTTTGAGTTTTCTTGAGTATCACATGAGCACCATTTATAGTGATATGAATTCATAAAAGATATATAAAGCATATGCAATGTCAGTACTACAAAATTGTGTTGGATAGGTGATTGGAGGACTTTCAAATTATTGCTTGATCTTGAAGTCATCAGTAGAGGTGGTCTACACATGCCAGTTGGTTCCATTTGCTGCTTTGTGAATGTTTGTTTGGTACTCTGTGCTTTTGTGTATGACTTTGGCGTTAAGAATTAAATAGAAACATGCTGTTTTATTATTTAATTGAACAGAAGTTATCAACCCATTAGTTATACCAGTACTGAAAAGAAGAAAATGTCAATTATCTTAGTATCTAGTAGCTAATTAAAAGTTTCTTTTTTGAATCAAGCAAAAGGGAAAAGTTTACTAAGAATTGTGGAAAATTAACTTTTTCAGTTTTATTTGCTGGAAAAGTGGATGTTAATTTAAAAATTTTTTTACATTGCTATTCTTACATAAATGGGTATATATGTAATTTGATGCATCACAATTTATGTAAATAAATTACATTAAAAAACAAATAACAGTTATAAAGCCAAGTGAAATATTGATAGCCTTTAAAATTTAATTTAATCATTTAATTTAATCATTTCTAACCCTGCATTGAATAAAAGGGGAGGCTTTATATATCTTATATGTGTATTTAAAAAATCACAGATACATATACAGATAAACAGTATATCTGATATTAAAAGTTCAAGGAGAGTGATTGGGGGAAATCTGAAAAGGCTACCTAAGGTTGATAATGGGGAAAAAGAAAGGCAAGAAACACTGGTCTAGTAATGTATATATGAGTGATAAAACTATAAAGAAAAGCAAAGAAGTGATTATCATGAAATTCAAGATATTTATGCTGAGGATAAGGTAGATGCTAGGTGCTTTTAGAATTATGACACTGGTCTGTTTTTTGACTTATGTGCTAGTCACTCAGGTGTTTACATTATAGTTATGTGTTAGTCTGTGTTCATGTTTTATGTACTTTTCTGTATGAGTGTTACCATGAAAAAAAGGTAGTTTGTAGACTTTATGGAAATGCAGAGTATTATTTAGATTTTACATGATTATGAACTAATTTTCTAACCTAATAAACTTCTTTTGTTTTTTAAAAGACTATTTATTTATTGAGAGAGAACGCATGTGCGCACAAGCCAGGGGAGGACAGAGGGAGAGGGAGAGAGAATCTTAGACTTCACACTGAGTTGTTGAGCCTGATGTGGGGCTTCACCTCACAACCCTGAGATCATGACCTGAGCTGAAATCAAGAGTTGGAGGCTTAACTAGCAGAGCTACCCAGGCGCCATCAATTTAGTAGACTTCTTAGTAAAAAAATAGATGTTGACTGATTAAAAGATTTCTCTGAGCAGAAACAGAAATGCCAGGGTTTGTTTTTTGTTTTTCAGATGGGCTCAGTTCTTCATTCATCCACTAATGATAAGAGATGCAATTGACCGTGAGGTTGAAGCTGTTGATAGTGGTAAGATAAGTGCTTTATATTTTATGATTATTTCTTGCATTGAACTAGGTATTTAACACATATATGATTCTTTATCACTAGACCATTTTATCTTTGTATTATAAAGGGCTGACATTTATTGAGAATATATTGTATGCATTATTGTGATTGTTATTCTCCATTATCCATATTTGACATCCTTATCCCCATAGGCTTAGAAAGGTTAGTACTTAACTCAGAGTTCAGAATCAGCCATTTTCTCTATTTTTTTCAAAAGTTGTTTTTTTCCTTATCTTCAGCTTTGCTTCTGCTTTGATTCTGAACATTGCTCAACCAAAAAAACTGTATCTGTTTTTCAAAGGTACCATAATCTCCTTTTCCTTTAAGATTTTCTCCTTAGAGTGTTTTACACACTCCCATTTCTCCTTCTGTTCCTATTCCCTAGAAAATTCCAGTTTGCTCCTTAGTGCTCAGCCTGAGTCATTCCCCAGAAAGCCTCTATTTCTAACCCCCCCCCCCCGCCCACTAAATTCACACACACATAAGACAAAATTAGGTTAGGTGACAGCCCTTTTGTATTTTCATAATACCCTCTATGTTGTATCACTTAACCATAGCAAACTGCAGTTTCTATTGACTCTAAGCTCCTATGATTATTAAACAGCTCCACTGGCCTCTTTGCTGCCTTTGAATTCGGTGAGGTATTTCTTATCTTAAAGCCTTTGAGTTTATAATTTCCATACCTAGAAAACTTCCCCAAAACTTCTTATGATATCATCCTCACTTTATTTGGATTTTACTCGCTTGTCACTTCCTCAGGCCTTTTATAACCACCCTGTTGTCACTCTCTATTCTCTTACACGGATTTATTTTTCTTATAGCACCCACCACTATTTGTTGGTTTATTCATTGTTTATCTCCCCTACTAGAATGTAAACTCCTTGAGGGCAGGGCTTGGGTTCCCCCCACCCTTTTTTTTTTTTTCACATTTCTGCCTCTAGCAACTGGTTCAGTAGTACCTGCCTCATAGTAGTTGTTCAGTAAATAATTGTTGAAGGAATATATCTTATCTTTTTTAATCCTTATAAAAATCCTATGAAATAAGTATAAATAACTCCATTTTATAGATGCAGAAATAGAATCAGGGAAGTTAGAGAATATCCTCAAGGTTGTACAGCTTAGTATATGGCAGAAGTTGGATTCTAGTGAAGATACTTCTGACTTCAAAGTGATTGTTCTTAACCATTAATACTTTCTTACTGACATCGCTGGTTTTGGAGAAAATTTCAACAACATATACAACAAAGTTCTCAGGTAATAAGGAGTTTGATTTAACATCTTATTAGCACTTTATCAGTAAAATCTGGGACACAGCATCCTAGAATTGAAACCTTCAGGTCGTTAACTATTTTGTTTCGTTTGAAAATAAGGGAAAACCCCTAGAAAGAAGTTGCATTGACTGCCTACAGTTACAGAATATTTTAAGTCATAGAACCTGGCCTACGTCAGTGAGTTCCCCATTTCGTTCTTATAACATGAAATTCATAAAATTAATTTTTGTCACTTCCTTACTTTCAGTTCTGTGCAGTTCAGTTCTTGAATTTCCATTAATAAAGCAAATACTGAATTTCATTTTATTAAAAGTGTTTCTTTAAATCTGACAGAATATCAACTTGCAAGACCTTCTGATGCAAACAGAAAGGAAATGTTGTTTGGAAGCCTTGCGAGACCTGGACATCCTATGGGGAAATTTTTTTGGGGTAAGATGCTAAATACTTAATCTTATTTCGTGTTTTCTAATTGAGGAAGATTGAAAATATTAAAAGTTGATAAAGAATGGAAGATTACGAAAGCAGACTAGCTAGGTACCTTTTACCTTTTAGGATAAGTCAGCAGCTTTACAAGCATATATTTGGTTCTCTAACATTGGATATATCAAGAATAGCACCTAACATTTTGTGAATGCTTTTTGAGTATCAGATACTCTGCTAATTCTACATGAATTACCTCATTTGACCATCATAACAATGTTATGAGCTGTGTACCATTATCTCCATTTAAAGATAAAGAAACAGGCTCAGGGAAGTTATTTAATTTGCTTAAATCACACAGTGGTGGATGTGATATTTGAACCTCTGTTTATATAATTATAAAGTCTGTGCTCTACCCCAGCCTGACATTTCCATTTATCAACAGAGATTCCGCAATGATTTCTCTAATAGTTTTTGAGTGGTGACCAAATTTTGTTTAATCAGTAAGCTGTTTAAATGGTGTCTGTTTTTCATAATGGCTTTTTCTTAGTGTTAGAATTCAGTTATAACCTAATGTTAACCCTCTTGACCATAGTGTAGAATCTGGGATGAGTTGATCTAAATAGTACTCAGCCATCAAAAAAAATGAAATCTTGACATTTTCAGTTACATGGATGGAACTGTTATGCTAACATAACATTAGTTATGCTAACTGTTATGTTAGGCTGTTATGCTAAGCAAAATGAGTCAATCAGAGAAACACAATATCATATGATCTCACTGATATGTGGAATTTAAGAAACAAAACAGAGGATCATAGGGTAAGAGAGGAGAAAATAAAGCAAGATGAAATCAGAGAGAGGGATAAACCAAAAGAGACTCTTAATCATAGGGAATAAACTGAGAGTTGCTAGAGGGGAGGGAAGTGGAGAGATGGTGTCACTGGGTGATGGACATTAAAGAGGGCATGTGATGTAATGAGCACTGGGTATTATATAAGACTGAATCACTGACCTCTACCTCTGAAACCAATAATACATTATATGTTAATTAATTGAATTTAAATTTTAAAAATGGGAAATAAATAGAACTTCATTCAAAGGATGTTTTGTACAGTTATATACATTTTATATGACAACCTTGGTTTATATGGTTTATTTTTAAGGATTATATAGAATATAAATAAAATAATTCAGAGATAAAACCTGAATTAAATACTAGACTACTTATTAAGAGAGGAAGTCTATGGCAATTGTTGTTAAGGTATTGCCAAATGGATATTAATTCCTTATGTGTTAAAATATACATCACAATTGTTTTTGTGAATTTTTGTCCTATATTGATATTATTGTTATTATCATACACTAGTTCTATATTCTTGAGTCACCTAGGTTATTTCATTACTTATACATTATTAACAGAGTATGCATTTTTGGTGTAGAGACTTTTGACAAAGTAAACTTTAAAAATTTTTTTTTAATTTCAGTATAGTTCAAAATAAAACTATCATTTTTGTGATCTTTTTCATCCTTTTTTACAGGAAATGCTGAGACACTCAAACATGAACCAAAAAGGAATAATATTGATACGCATGCTAGACTGAGAGAATTCTGGATGCGTTACTATTCTGCTCATTACATGACTTTAGTGGTTCAATCCAAAGGTAGTGTATTATGTTATGACCCTTAGAATTACTTTGAAGTAGTGCTTTCTTAGGCTTTGTTTGCCTTGATCAGTTTTGCAGTGTACTATTAATTACTTTAGTGCTTGATTCTAGTATGACTTAAAGGAAATCAGGATTTGGAAAAGTCACATAGCAAGTGGAATAGCTTTGAGGAAGCACAAAACCATCTGATTCTCAGGCAGCTGTTTTTTTTTTTTTTTTTATTTTAGAGACATAGGTCGTATTTCTAGGCTAGTCTGTGAGTTTGTGAGTATACTAATGTACTAATAGGTCATGAATTGGTCTTTTAAGGCACATTCAGATGCTGCCTCTGTTATTTTTGGTTTTGCATTTAATCTGTATTGATCATAAACTCTGACAGGGCAAGGTGTCTGTCTTTTCATCTTTACATAGGGTCCAGTGGCATGATTAATTGAAATCCATCATAGTAATGATAGCAAAAGTATCTTAAATGTAAAGAACTGGTCAGTATTTCTTTTCTTTTCCTTCTTTTATCATTATCTTCAGTAACTTGTGTTAACTTTTTCTCATTAAATAAATGGTAGCTTTCTTTTGTTTTCCTTATATTTCAGTCTCTTTAGTTCAGTTCTCAAAATATTCCTTTTTGACAAATGTGCAGAATTCCAGTTTGCACATTTATTTTTTAAAAAAGTAAACTTCTCACCTGATATGACTCTTTGTTTTTATAAAATTTTGTTCTCTCATGTCAAAATTTAAATTAAAGCTGTCTTGGCTCTTAAGTAGAAAACATTTTTGCATTTAGGATCAAAATTAGTCCACTAAGTTGACTTGAATTTAAAGCTTTGGATATAGAATGGTAGATTCTTTTGTTCAGACTGCAGATGTGCACCTAGATTCCTTTTATAGCATTTGTTAAAATAGGCAGTTCCATATTCAGTATGTAATTTCAATTTTTAACTACTGTTTCCAAATCTGTCACAAATATGCATTTTTCTTCAACTGTATTATTTCTTTTGCATTCTCTCGTGATGACAAAT
Source organism: Martes martes (assembly GCF_963455335.1). Taxonomy (NCBI): domain Eukaryota; kingdom Metazoa; phylum Chordata; class Mammalia; order Carnivora; family Mustelidae; genus Martes; species Martes martes. The sequence continues at coordinate 150,674,810 of NC_137891.1, forward strand.
ATGAGTGTATTTTTTTTTAAGATTTTGTTTATTTATTTGGCAGACAGAGATCACAAGTAGGCAGAGAGGCAGGCAGAGAGAGAGGGGGAAGCAGGCTCCCTGCTGAGCAGAGAGCCAAATGCGGGGCTCAATCCCAGGACCCTAGGATCATGACCTGAGCTGAAGGCAGAGGCTTTAACCTACTGAGCCACCCAGGCGCCCCCAAATATAAGAGTGTATTAGTGCTTGTTGCAAATTTCTAAAATAAGTCCTAGATATTTGATAAGAAAACCTTGTACAATTCAAATTCAATTGTTTTTAACCTTTAGCATTTATTATACCATTTAAGAGTTAAATACGGATGCCTGGGTGGCTCAGTCGGTTAAGCGTCAGAATTTTTATTTCAGCTCAGACCTTGATCTCAGGGTAGTGAGTTCAAGCCCCATGTTGGGTTAAAAAAAAAATTTTATATGTATATTATATGATTTATAAAAAATGTTTATAAGTGCATAAAATAAGAGTTAAATATCTATATAAGTGGTATAGAGTAAATTCAGAGCTTGATTAGTTTAATTTGTATCTTGGTTTTTTTACTGGGCACCTTTTGAAAATTAGTGGGACTTGTGTCTGGTGGAACTAACAAATACTATTCACTGATAGTAATGAGTCAGTGAAGTAAAGGTAAAAGGTTTCTTTTCCCACTTAGATCTGCTTTTTTAGAAATTTCAAAAGAATTTTGTATGAAATATCAGAATCAAAAGAAGATAGAAATCATATGAAACCTAAGAGGAAGACTTATAGATTGAAACCTCAGCAAGTATAAATTAATGTAAAATAAATGGAGTGTAAAAGTACTAATGAGATCCTGAGAAAGAAAAATCAATATGGTGTGGGTTAATTGGGAGAAACCTTCCGTGAGGAAGTAAGTTTGGAATCGAGTAGGAGGATGGTTAGTATATTCTTATCTCTTGGCCCTCTACACTGCCTAATGAGAAACAAAAACTTTCTTTCTTTCTTTTTTTTTTTTTTTTTTACTTGTGTACTTTTTTCTAACTTTATCAACTAGAAATACAGGAGTCTAATAAAATTAGGTTTTCTTATTTGTTGTTATTTTGTTGTTGTTGTTGTTACTCATTACTGGTTAAGAAGTGGCAAATATAGCCCAAATCAAAATATCCCTTTGTTTTATACCTAAAGATAGGTGAGATATCCAGTTGCATTTCTACCTTAAATAACAATATTGCATTTTCCTGTCTCCTTCCTGCTCTCCCCACAAGAAACACTGGATACTTTGGAAAAGTGGGTGACTGAAATCTTCTCTCAGATACCAAACAAGTAAGACACTCATTTTCATAAACCGTATACTTTTAGAGTTAAAGAGGCATCTTCTTGTGTGAGTCCCAGAGGTTCTTTTTTTTTTTTTTTTTTTTGGTGGGGGAAGGAGTATTATTTTTTTTTAAGGTGATTAAATTAAGACCTAAAATGGTTTTAGCAAGATCACAGAGACTTTGAGTGGGAAAACTAAGATGAGAATCCAAGTTTCTATAATTTCTATAGTTCAAAATTTATAAGCTTGTAAACTTGCAGTAAGCAGTAATTCTGAAGATTTTATGGCTCCTTTTACATTTAGAGTTTTTCTGTTACTGTGTAGAGTGTTTGAAACTGATATAAAAGCAAGTCTTATTATTGTGAGGCGGAGTATATATATACTCATATCCCTCAGAACAAATTGTGTTCTGAAAGTTTGCTTCTTAATGTAGTTGTTTGGGACTTGCAGTACTCTCCTCCATGAAAGAAATAATCTTGTAGGTGATGATTGACTTTCCATATTAACTAAAAAGTCTATTTCATGTAGTTGATCCAAATTATCTTTTTTTTTTAAAGATTTTATTTATTTATTTGACAGAGATCACAGGTAGGCAGAGAGGCAGGCAGAGAGAGAGGGGGAAGCAGGCTCCCCGCTGAGCAGAGAGCCCAACGTGGGGCTCGATCCCTGGACCCTGGGATTATGACCTGAGCCGAAGGCAGAGGTTTTAACTCACTGAGCCACCCAGGCACCCCAATCCAAATTATCTTTTTTTTAGAAATTTCATATATGGTTCCAGTTCGAAAAGCTACTACTTTTTGTTTACCTCAAATTCATCAAAATGATACAGATATTTAAAATACACTTTGTTGCAACATTTTTGTTATAAAGAATATCAGAAAATTAATTCTGAAGCAATTAAGTCCTTCTTCCTACTCCTAGTGGTTTGTATTTTAATGCAATAAATGAAATCAGGTTTTTTTTCTTGCATCAGGTGAGTAAGTTAGATTTTTTTTCCAGTTCCTCATTCTAGGACATAATTTATTTTAAATTTATGAAAGAAAAATTGGCTATGGAAATGTTAGAATATTCGTAGTAACAACTGATTGGTTATTATTAACTTGGCTTTATGTAAATTTTCATTGATAATTTAGCAGTACTTTTTAGGTATGGAAATATAATGAAAGCCATGCCAAAGTTGTGAGGTTGTTTTGTTTGTTTGGATAAGAAATGAGTATGAGCTATGGAAATGTTGAATGGCAGATTGAAATGTGTTTTACTGTGAACCTTTAGCAAAAAATCAGAGGTATATTGACTAGAGGAATTCATTAGGTCCTGTCAATCCCTGGTAGGCAATTTTTAGAAGTTCTCTTAAATAGTAATCACTAACAACTTTGGTTCCTTAATTGGACAGGTTAAAAAGTCTTCTAGGTATTTAATAATAATTCATATTGACATGTTTTAGAAGAGACGGTTAACAATATCTTCAACCAGATCAGAAGCCTCTAGAAAGAGAGTCCATGTCTTTAAATACCAAAGTGCCTAATACACTGCTTGATACCTAATAATCATTCTATTTATACTTATTGAATTAAAAATACCTCTAGTATGTTTTCTTTCTGAAATGGCTTTATATGGGAGGAGAATTTAAGTTGAATGGGGCTGATAGAGGCAGTAAATATAGGGAGGGGAGGCCCCTTCACTTCATTGTTTTCTGTCTCCCATGAGTTTTGGAGATATTTGAGTTACTGGGACTGAGATGAAGACTAGGTTAAGCTCAGGATTTTGTGGCATTGTTGCCATCTATTTGCTTATGCCTAGAATGCTTTTCAGCCAGGAGTATGTAGAAAAGATTATAAATACCTATCAGTTAGGCATCCCTGAAGATACTGCTTATAAAGGCTTTTGCCAATTAAATTTTAATATATTTGTTTTATTTTCAGTGGGTTACCCAAACCAAACTTTGGCCATTTAACGGATCCATTTGACACACCAGCATTTAACAAACTTTATAGAGGTTCGTGAACCAAAGGTTTAAAACTGTTTGAAATAACTGTAGCGCATTCTCTAAAACTTACTTGAGGCTGCCAATTTTCTTTGAAAATGACAACACAACAGAAAGTACAGCTGGGTTGGAAAGAGAGTAGAAGGACAGAGGCGATCCAGTTAGTGATGGGCAGCAGACCAGTCTGTTACCAGTCTGTTACCAGTAACAGACTGGTCTGCTGCCTTGCTGCTACTCGAGTCTGTTTTATGCTTTCTCCTTGTTTTCCCCTTATTCCCTTTTTTTCTTTGATTGACGTTTCTTTCCAAGTTCATTTTATCTATGCTCTGCTCTTTATTACCTTCAAAAAGAGAAAAATAGAGGAGGGATGAGATTTTGGAAATTATTCCCTTTTATCTCAATTAAAAAACAATTCTTTTTTAAATGAAGAAAAATAAAAATAAAGTGTAAAGAAATTGGAAAATCACCCTTAAGTCTTATCATCTAGAGAAGTCATTTTGGCAAATTTCTTTTGAGTTATATTTGAGGTATATTTTAACATAGTTGAGATGATAAAGTATATACACTTCTATCTCTTACTTTTTTCATTTAATATTATATTTGTAGGAATTTCCCAATGAGCCACCACATGGTATAACATGGTTATACTATAATTTGCATAACAATTTGCCCATAGTGAATATTGCAGAAATATTCCTAATTCAACTTTTTCCTTTCTTTGCTCTTTCTATGATGGCAGATCACCCCCTCCTTTTTCCTGATTGCCTAGGTTTTCCCTCCTCTTCTTTGTTTACCCCATTGCCGGTCTCTCTCCTCTTCCTTTCTTTGATCAATGACTGTTTTGTCATACCCTTTATCTGCTGCCCACTCCATTCTATCTAAGCTGACCCTTCCCAGAGACAGCTTATTTCTGTTGTATTCTTTCTGGCTTTGTATTTTCTCTTCATAGAATCATAGAGTAATAGCACTGGGAAGAATCATGGAGCTACTTTACCCTATCCCCCTTTCCATATGATAAGAAAACAGATACAAAAAGATTTAAATGAGAATGATTTTCCTCAAGGTTACATAAACACATATAGCAAGGTAGAGGTAGGGCTAGATTTCAACCATGGGTCTCCCAACTCCTAGTCCTGTATCCTTTCTTGCAAGAAGGGATCCTTCTTAGGAGTATTTCATATTTTCATCGTTCTTTTATCCGTTTTCTCTACCTGTGAAACCAAACTGAAAAGAAATTTATAAAAATTACATTATTCAAATTGGAAAATTGGCAACTTGAAATAATAATTGCATTGTATTTAACCTTCCCCTGTTTACTGGAGGATGAAATATATTTAAAAAATTCGTGTAGCATAAGAAAAATTAATGAAGAAACACTTATATCTGTTTTTCTGAAAAATATTTTTGTTTAGTTGTTCCAATCAGAAAAATTCATGCTCTGACCATCACATGGGCACTTCCCCCTCAACAGCAACATTACAGGTAAGAGTTCAGGGCAAATTTACTGCATTGGAAACTGAATGAGAGTGATATTTTGGAAACATATTAAACAGTTTCAATTTGAGTGTTCTGTTATGTGATAAACTAGGACCTCACTACTGGAGTTTTTGAACCTGGCTGTATATTTTAATGTCTTCTAGCTAGTTGCCTTTCCTGAGTCTTTGAAAATAAGTATCTTTGTGTGAATGCTAACTTCTGTAACTATATTCTTTAGTACTTTGAGTACAAAAATATTTTAGCTTATGGTTGATTTGTTAGAGGTGACCACTTAGTTTGAGCTTGTCAAAAAGTAAAGTAATTTTGAGCCTGGAATATGACTACAACCTAAATCTGAAGGACCTACATCTTTGAGGTAGTAATGAGTTAGGGAAGACTTATATATTAGGAAAACATTTTCCCAGCTTATTTATATAGTTATCTTATGTGAGCAGAATAGCAAGGGCAAGAAGTTCTTTAAAGATAAGGATCAGTCAATGCCTTCAAATACTTTTCTGATTAAAACAAATGCTAATGAACTGATAAAAATTTACCTTATTTTTTTAAAAAACCATTACCAACAGAACAAACCCATGAGGATAAACACAGAAGCAAAAGGAAAGTAATATTGCTTAAGCTCAGTAAAAACTTTTTTTTCACATATATGATAGAATAATCAATCATCCTATCAAGTTAACAAGAATGGTATGCTTCCCTTAGGAAAGCAGAGAACGTGTATTACCTACTTGCTTTTGGTGCAAGGATAACACAGGAAAAAGCAATATACATTGATTCTGTAGTTATGGTAGAGTGTCTTCAGAAGTGTTAAAATTATTATATGCATGTTTAAAAGCTCATTGTATTTAACTTTTTACTATAAAAATAATACATTCTTGTAAAATATTAAAATAGGGCAAAAGAGTATTAACTAAAATAAAGCTGTGTTTCCAATTTTTGTTTCTGAAAAATAGACCCAACATTAATACTTTCTTATATATCCTTCAGACATTGAAGCAGTGAATATAAAACCTTTTTTTTTTATGGAGATGAAACTATACTATATATACTATTCTTCCTTTTTTGGGCAATGCTTATTTTTCTAATTAACAAAGGCTGATTTATCCTGATTGATTACTAAGGTAGTTTATTGTAGAAATCTTGAAAATTACTGAAAAGCAGGAAAAAGTCATTCACGATTATGTTTTCCAAAGAATGTTAAAATTTCTGTATGTTTCCATCCGGTTATTATTTTTTATGGGCTATCTGTTTGTTTTAATATGCCCTTCATCATTCATCTTGAATCTCTAATTCTGTGAATTAGCCTTTTGGGGAAGCCTTTTTTTTTGTTCCCCACAAAGAAGTCCCCCCCTTTTTTAAAATTAGTTATCTTTTAATTTTACAGATGCTCAAAGTCATACAACATGTAATTGGCAGAGTTGACATCTGAACACTGACATTTAAATTTTAGAACATGAACTCTTTTTTTTTTTAAGGATGAAATGGCTTATTTTTATTTTATTTTTTTAAATTAACATATAATGTATTATTTGCCCCAGGGGTACAGGTCTTTGAATCATCAGGCTTGCACATTTCACAGCACTCACCATAGCACATACCCTCCCTGATGTCCATCCCCCAGCCACCCTATCCCTAACCTCCCACCCCCCCAGCAACCCTTCAGTTTGTTTTGTGAGATTAAGAGTCTCTTATGGTTTGTCTCCCGCTGGATCCCATCTTGTTTTATTTTTTCCCTCCCTACCCTTGTTTATACCTACAGAGTAACCAAATTCAAAACCATGAGTTTTGTTCAGATGCAGATGTTGTGTAGTCTACAGCATTCATTCTTTAATTTATTTCCCCTATATCAGTCTTAGGATAGATATAATTCAAGTTCATATTTTGAAACAATTTTGTGTGGGGTTTGAAGATTGCTTAATGTAGTCAAGATCCTAATATTATAAGTTAACTTTTAAGAGTTTATTGAACTCCATAAACTAATTTTAAAATTTAAGAATGCTTAGATTTCTTAACTTTATTTTTCTATATAGTTTTATTTTGTAGCAGTACATTTCTGAAATTATAGTAGAAGCCAGTGGGAAAAGACAATTTAAATAATATATATATATAATTACTCAGACTAACATTTTTACACCTGTTACATTACATTGTCATGAAAACTCAATGAGTAAGTAGCTGGGCAAGTGAAGAGAAAAAGAAAAATATAATGAGGTTATGTCTCGTTCAAGATCATGGATTTATTTAAAGGAATAACTAAAACTATAAGCTAGATTTTCTGACCCATAAAGCAATACATTTCATTTTACTACAGAGCTTGATGCAATACTGAAAGTTTTTCCTGACACTGAGGGATTCATTTTCTGTATTAGGTTCTAAAATGATAATCTATATTATTTCCATTTGGAGTGAAACAAAAATGAAATATTTTACCATAAAAAAAAGTTTGGCATTCAAGAGAAAAAGTTGTAGTCTTAGTTTTGAAATGATCATACTCATTCAGTGATTTCAGATAAAGAAGTTAAATTTTACCATGTTTTCTGTATTTACTGTGCTATTATCAAGTTAATAATAATTTCATGTGTGGTGGAATTTATGTGAAAAGTTTATAATCATATTCTTAAATATCATAATATTTGAAGTAAGAATTCCTTGTGTGCTTATACCTTAATTATTTTTATTTTTGACCTTAACATTTTTTTTTAAAGGGTGAAGCCACTTCATTATATTTCTTGGCTGGTTGGGCATGAAGGCAAAGGCAGCATTCTTTCTTACCTTAGAAAAAAGCAAGTATTTAATTAATAAGTATTTTCAGTGTAGCAATCTCTGAAATATAATAGACAATAAGCATTCTATAACCTATTCTTCTTGTTTTATCTGCTAGAAAGCCTAGAATCACATCTAATGCTTAATTATAGTCACTTTAATACCTAAATTATTTTAATAGCACTATTATATTTGTGCATTTCCTCAGAAGCTACCTTTTAGCCCTTATTGGAAGTTAGTTAGACACAAAATTTAAAAAATCATAAATAAATGAATTCCAGAGATACATAAAAGCTTAGCTCTAATCAAGAATTTAGATTTGAATGGTAAAGAAGTCAATTATTTAAATGCTGTGGATCTCCAGCCTTTCCCAACCCGGAAGGTGGACTTTAATGAAAACTACACTGGGCAGAGAAATCATAAAAATAGTGGGACTGTGAACATTATATGCAACTGTGTTAGTAGAATGTTTCCTAATGCATTTAAGCACTTGGTTAAGTTGCCTAGTCAAATCATAGAAAGATAGCTTTAAATCAGGACCAATAATTAAAGTACTTCCTTGTTTGATTTTTCTGTACACTAATTCAAGAATGGAAAGGAAGATGAGAAACTTAAATAAGTACTTTAAAGGAGTGGTATGACTAGAACATTCAAAGAAAGCTAAAAGTCTAAAGTTATTACAAAAGAATAAACTAATGGTATTCGTTACATGTATATCTTACATAATAAATGCAATATGCTTTAAGGTGTACACAGTTTTTCTCCCTTACCGAACTTTATTAGAATTTCACATTCTTCATTCTGGTTTCTTCCCTTGTTTTAGGTTTGCAGGATTATTCTAGTCAGGAAAAGATAGAGTCTCATTGCTTCTTTCTTAGACAGCCTATAGAGGTTAGCTGATAGTTTCAAAGAGCTCATTCGATATCCCAAGTAGGGATATATCTGAAGTATTTTAAGCTTCTTCTCGGAGACAGGTTCAAATGGGATGAATGAAATGCCTCGCAGAACCATAATTTTAATATTTGGTGCTGTTCTCTTCAACAGAAACTATTGTCTCTTCATAAAACTATTAATGTTATTACTATGTTGTAATATGTATCAGTGCTTCCATAAATATGGCTGTTATTTCCTGGTGATTCTTGCATGTAGTACAGTTGCTTGGGAGGCCTTGTACTTCAAAAATTTATACTTTTAAACTTACTTTTGGAAAGCATGTTTTCCTCTGAGTTTCCCAAATTTTACATAGAAAGCCTACCTATTTTGTTAATTTGAAGTATTTGTAGACTGTCAATCCCAAGATAATTGAGTGGATTCATTTTTTCCTAACAATAGGTGCTGGGCTCTTGCACTTTTTGGTGGAAATGGTGAGACAGGATTTGAGCAAAATTCTACTTACTCAGTGTTCAGCATTTCCATTACGTTGACTGATGAGGGTTATGAACATTTCTATGAGGTAAATAATTAAAATGGAATTTAAGAAATATAGATATTACTTTATGCAAAAACATAATCAGATGTTTTGTTTTCAGGTTGCTCATACTGTCTTCCAGTATTTGAAAATGCTGCAGAAGCTAGGCCCAGAAAAAAGGTAATATGTACATAGTAGAATTAGGCTAGAAATCAGTCCTAGTATGTTTTAGCCTTCAGTCTGCCAAATAAACATGTTTTAGTCCTACCATGATGGTTTTTCAGGCATTTCCTGTTTAAGTTCCTTCACTGGCTCCATATTCTGATTCTTTTACATGCGAATACTACATGGGAAACTTGAAACATTAAGGTTTACATTTATGTGGCTAGTCTGTTTTTTTCTCTTTCCTTGATGAAGATTCCAATAAACTTAAATATATCTTCTACTTAAAATTTTCTTCTTTCACAGAATTTTTGAAGAGATTCAGAAAATTGAGGATAATGAATTTCATTACCAAGAACAGGTACTGGAAGTCAAATTCTTTTTGAGTGTTATCTGTGACCCAAGTTGAAACTGGTGTGGACATTATTCCTCTTTTTGGAAGTGTCACTGGAGTTTTAATTCTGCCATTTCTGCCACTCTCTGTCATGTGAGTCCTAAGATGGCCTTGAGGTTATCTGAAAATTAACTCTTGTGTTTTTAAGTACGTATATTGAGTAACAGTGAGCGCATTAGGCGGATTGACATAGATCTTGTGTGACAATCATTTTATCTATGTGTTCATCCATCTGTCTGTCCTTTGATAAACATTCATGGATAACTTGCTATGTTACTTGATATTTTGGGAATTCTGATATTACGAAGACATTCTACAGGATAATTCTGTGATAATTACCATATGTACTATGAGAAACGGTGTGCTTTAGGATTTTAGGGCAAGGAGAACATTTGCCTTCCATCTGAATAGAATCAGGGAAGGCTCCATGGATGTGGTAAATTTGAATTGAGTTCAGCATTAAAAAACAGATAAGGTTGGATACACTGTAAGCAATAAGAAAAACATAAATAAAGAATTCTGGGTTATTGTGAAAAAGTAAATGATCCTATGTGTCTTTGAAAGGAAGGTATTATATAAGACTGAAAGGTAAGGAGTTTAAAGCAAGATTTCTTTAAAACCCTTTTTGTGGGGCACCTGGGTGGCTCAGTGGGTTAAGCCTCTGCTTTCGGCTCAGGTCATGATCTCAGGGTCCTGGGATCAAGCCCCGCATCAATGGGGAGCTCAATAGGGAGCCTAATTCCACCCCCACCTCTCTGCCTGCCTCTCTCTGTCTACTCGTGATCTCTGTCAAATAAATAAAATCGTGAAAAAAAATCCTTTTTGTGTCTTGGATCTCTTTGGAAATCTGTTGAATCCTCAGAGTAGTAGTATTTTAATCCCTTCAACTTTTTAAGCTCTCAGAAATTTGTCATAGTGGTACAGTGACCACTGATTTATCCCTCACCTAGATTCACTAGTTGTTAATAGCTTTCCATATTTTCTGTTCTCTTTTTTTTTTTAAGACAAATTTTTGGTTTTTAAAAAATATTTTATTTGAGAGAGAGAAAGTGAGCAAGAGAGACCACAAACAGGGTGAAGGGCAGAGGGAGAAGCAGACTCCCTGCTGAGCAAGGAGCTTGAGGTGGCACTTGATCCTGGGACTTTGGGGTCATGATCTGAACCAAAGGCAGACACCCAACTGACTGAGCCATCCAGGTGCCCCATATTTTCTATTTCTTTCTTTCTTTCCTTATATATGTATGTGTAAGTATGCATATCTTTTCCCCAAAACATATGGGATGTAATTACAGATATTATGATACTTCACTTCTGAACGTTTTGTAGCATATATGTGCTACACAAATGTATTCTTTTGCATAAACCTCACTAAAATTGTCACACCCAGGAAATTACATTGAAACAATGTTGTCAAATATTATACAAACCAGGGATGCCTGGGTGGTTCAGTCTGTTAATCTTCTGACTCTTGATCTCAGCTCAGGTCTTAATCTTAGAGTCATGAGTTCAAGTCCTGAATTGGACTCCACACTGGGTGTAGAGCCTACTTAAAAAAAAAAAAAAGATACGTATACACACACATATATGTTACACAATTATATATGTAATATGTATATTACATATATGTTACACAATTCATAAAATAGTGTTTCTAAGTGAAATACAGTAGTTTTTGAAGGAATATTGAAGTAAAGTACTCAAAATGTTCAAAAAATAAATGTGTATTTTTATTAACATATTAAATAATAAAGTCTAACAGTTACTTCAGTTTTAAGTAGCAGTGAGTGTGAGATATCTGCGAGAACTATATTGTGATTCCTTTTTTTTAAAAGATCTTATTTACTTATTTGAGAGAGCATGCACAGGGGGTGGGGGATGCAGAGGAAGAGGGAGAAGCAGATTCCCTGCTGAGCTTGATGTGGGGCTTGATGTGGGGCTTGATCCCAGGACCCTAAGATCATGATCTGAGCTGAAGGCAGATGCTTAATCGACTGAGCCACTGAGGTACCCTACTATATTGTGATTTTTATTGGTTAGTCATAGATGCCGCTAATACAAGTGTGGTTTGTACCTATATTCATAATAGAATAAAAATACTAATTTAGAGGTTACTGAAAATAAATATGTAATTTCTTCCCAGCCAATTCATGCACATACACACTCCTGAATTTGTTCATTGATATATCTTGTGGGAAATGTCTGTGGACCCTGGATTAAAAACCCCTGATTTAGAACTGCTTCATAGAGCTTCTTGAAGCTGCCTTTTTGGTCATCACCAGAGATGATTTCCTAAATATCTACTATAAGTAGAGAAGATTTAGGTACATGAGGACAAGGTCACAAAAACTGTAAGCTTTCAGTTACTGTTGATTCCTATGTAATCTGCTCTGTATACTTGAATGACTGAAATAGAAATAAAAATCTTATTCTATGAAAACAGGCTGCTTTGACACATCTATTGGCCATTACAGGGCCCTATAGACACGCCACCCGTAAGTGGACTTACAGGCATAAAACTCCACAAGTCCTCCCACTTACCTTACTAGGAGTAATTTTGTTCAGTGCCCTTATCAGCTGTGGTGGCAACATGTGGGTCAGAACTATGTCAGGGAAGGAGTGGGATCAAGAATTGTGGACTACAACCCTAAGAGATACCCAGATTCTTTTTTGGGGGGATCAGCTTTTTAGCATTGGTTGAATGACATTTTTGCTCTGCCCCTCCAGTTTCTTCTTAGCAGATCATTTCTAGATGTCTTTTTACTGACATCTCCCCATTTTTGTAGTTCCTGTTTTTACCATTAGCAATATTCATGAATACTTGTCTTGATTTTAAAACATGAGCCCAAGACATCTTAGATTAAAACCTAATCAGTACAAAGTGAGAACAAATCAGAAAGGTCTATATCTGTGTGTGAACTGCTAAATTAAATCAAGTAGCTCAGCTTATTTTGGCTTTTATAATTTTTTTTTTAAACAAAGTTAGAATATCTCTTCTTTAGACTTTTTCTGGTCTTCATCAAAGGCAAGTAGGAATGCCCTTTTTAAACTATTCAAAACAATCTTATTTAACTAAGAAATTTATTTATTTGTTTATTTGCTTATTTAAGATTTTATTTATTTGAGAGAGAGTGTGAGCCAGGGGTGAGGGGCAGAAGGAGAGGGAGAAACAGACTCTCTGCTGAGCAGGGAGGCTGACCCAGGATTCGATCCCAGGACCCTGGGATCATGACTTGAGCCAAAGGCAGCCGCTCAACTGACAGAGCCATCCAGGTACCCTGAGTTAAGAAATTAAAACAAATTATTTCCTATAGGAACTTGGACTCAATATGTCTTATAAGTCAACAATCTGAACTAGAACAAGGTGTTTAAGTGCTTTTTTATAGGCAGAAAACAGAAATAATGTAATAATAAGGCAATAAGAGTTTGTAGTAGATAAAAAAAATTAGAGGACAGATAATAAAAAGTGTTGGAGAAGAAATAGAGAAATTAGAATCCTCATACATTGCTGGTGGGAATTGTAAAGTGGTACCAGCTTTGGAAAAACAGTTTGGCAGTTCCTTACAAAGTTAAACAGAATTACCATATGAGCTCTACTGTAAGTTCTTCTAGGTATTCACCCAAGAGAATGGAAAACATGTCCACACAAATACTTGTACACAAGGATTTCTAGTAGCAGTATAGCCCCCAAAGTGCAAATACCCAAATGTCAACGAATGCATGGTTAAACAATATATAAAATATGCACACGATGGAATATTACTGAGCTGTGAAAAGGAATAAAGTACTGATTCATGCTACAACATGGATGAACCTTGGAAACATGTTAAGTGAAAGGTAGTCACCAAAGGTCACATGTTATATGATTCCATTTATATGAAATTGCCAGAGTAGGTAAAGCCATAGAGATACAGCACAGAATGATGGTTGCCAGTCGCTGGGGGGGAGTGGGTAGTGGGGAATGAATGTTTAATGGTTATAGGAGTTTCCTTTTGGAGCAAAGAAAATATTCTCCAACTAGATGGTGGTGAATGGTTGTACAACTTTGTACACTTTATTTTAAATTTTATTTCATTTTTAATTGTGTACTTTAAAAGTGTGAATTTTATGGTATGTAAATTATATCTTTTTTTTTTGTAAATTATATCTTTTAAAAAAATGAAAGAGTAGCATTTAAGTGTTTTTCTTAGTTCCTGTTCCATTGTCTTGGCACTAGAGATCTGCTTTTAGCCAGGGTCCTTAGTGATTTCTCATAGGAAATATTTTGAATCATTCAGTTTTGTTGCATACCAGAGCAGTTAATTTATAAGTAAGTGGCTGGTGAGAATAAATTACTTTAAAAAAAAATGAGAACAGAGTAGGTGGAATTATTTTAAATAATAATAGCACCTTAGTGACCCGTCAACTTGCTGATTCAGGAATGTTTCCTGAGGTAGGACATGGAACAAAAAAGCTAACATTTTCTATTTTTTTCTTATTCTATTTTTTATGTGATAATATAGTAGATAACATATACCTGTGGTCTCTAGTTCAGTGTATGCATGTCTCATTTCTTCTCCATGAATGCAGTAACCTTCACTTCTCTTCTGTCTCCCGTTAGATGAGAGAACAACCCATAGTGTCTAGTAAAAGACTGGATAGTGTGGTATTTTGGAAAGAGTGTTTGCTGCTATGTTAGAAAGCCCAAGTTCTAGAGTCTGCTCAGCCTTTTATTTACTGTGTGGCTTTGGGCAAGTGTATTTCCTTATAAAATGTAGGAGTGGAACAACTTGGTATCTGAAGGACTTGGCAGTTTTAAGATTCGGAACGCCTGGGTGCTCTATAAGTATTTGATTGCTTTCCTTTGAAAAAACATTTTCATTTCATAGGTTAGAGAACTTTTGGTTACTCTTTCAGTTTTAAATTGAGGAAATATACTGATTAATATATTTTCTAATATTAAGACTTTTATCTAATGACACATTTTGATTTCTGCATTGATTCATGTTTACAGGTAGTTTTCAGTCTTAGGGCTATAGTGATAAAATGATGAAGACTCTCTCTTTAAGGACATCAGTCACATGGGGCACTTCTAAACAAGCATTTACAGTTCAGTATTGTAATGCTCTCATGATGAGGCTGTGACATGATCAGAGCCTAGTGTGTTATAGGGCTCAGGATGGGGATGGGAGGGATGTTGGGTTAAATTCCTTAAGGTGGTAAATTTTCTCTGGCTAAATTTTCTTAGAATTCTGAGCATCAAATTACCCCCTCCCTTTTTCCTCTTTTTTTTTAAAGTGATTGCTATGCCCAGTGTGAGACTTGAGTGAGGATCAAATTCTTAGCTAAAATTATATCTGCTCAGTATATTTCTGTTCAGAAGCTTTTGGTTTCACTGTTTAAAAAAAAAGAAAAATTCTGTTTTGTGGTAAATTAAGAATAATGAAAGTTTCTGGTGTGAAATAACTCTCTCTTTACAGACAGATCCAGTTGAGTATGTGGAAAATATGTGTGAAAACATGCAGCTGTACCCACTACAGGACTTTCTCACTGGAGATCAGCTTCTTTTTGAATACAAGCCAGAAGTAAGGTTTCATTTCTAAGAGTTACTTTTAGACAAAGAGGAGGGGGATAAAGTGCAGAGATACATTTAAGAACTGTGGAAATGTAGAAAACTTGGCTAAATTTGTTGAATTTTTTATTTAAATATCAGTAGTTTTGTGGGTAATTTTTCATGATTGTTGTATTTGATCATGTTTTAAATATGAGGAGAAAATCAAGTCCTTTTGTCAGGTACAATTATTGTCACTATTTTTCAAGGGTTATAACATCTACTAAAAAAGTGATTCCTAAGAATTATGTGCTTTAGTTGCTAGGCTTACTTGGAGAGTTGTTTTGCTTACCTTTTAGCTCAGTTAGAGACTCTGGGCAATTACATTTTAAGCATTTTGAAAATGTTTATGAGAAATGTAAGATTCCCTGAATTTTGAAACATGTGACTTATAGACAGTATTATATACAAATAAATACTTGGTTGGGTTTTTCCTTCCTTCCTCTTTGGGAGTAAGTCATTTTGCTCCATATGAGTTCTCATAGCAGTTTTCAGTTGGATGATTTGCCCCCCAGAGGATATTTGTCAATGTCTGGAGACATTTCAGTTGTCACAACTGGGGGATGCTCTTGCAGATCATCTAGTGGGTGAGAAGCCAGAAGTGGCAGCTAACCATCCTACGGTGCAAAAGACAGCACCCCACAGTAAAGCATTATTTGGCCCAAGATGTTAATAATGCTGAGGTTGAGAAACCTTGATAATAGGGTATTCCAGAATTTTAGAGGTAGGGAAAGGTAAAGGAGGAAGCAGTAATCACACATTCTTATCTCCTAGAAAGATTGGGCCCTGGGGTCCAAGTATTCTATTCTGAACCTCTATTTATTGTTTTTCTCAAAGAAATGGTGTTTAGTTGGTAGTTAGGGTTTCAGACCTTACCCACAAAATCTTGTGTTTACTCCTACTATAGTTGAAGGATTACTGAAGGGGGCCTTGCTGTGGGATCATTTTACTGATTCTTGGGGATGAAGTAGTGTAAGCATAGTCTTTGGAATCATGTACAAACTTGTTTAGAACTTCACATTTGCTATTTCTAGCTGTGTTGTTCTGTGCATATTATGTAATCTTTAACCCAAGCAAATTACATAACTTTTAACGGGAACCTTAGTAGCATTCTTTATAAAATTGAGTATACCTTAGAGTTGTTTTAAGATTAAATGAAATAATGTATGTTAAAGACTACCTGGCACATAGTAAAACTTAGTAAATGAGAGCTATTTTTACTGCTAGTTCTATTATTATGTAGGATTTGAGATGAACACAGTTTATAGTATTATTAAGAAACATTTGAAACAACTAATAGACTAATGAAGTTTTATAAGTTGGGATGTTCATGAGTATAGATAAATTTCATGTGCATCAAGATGTCAGGATCTTGGGGATGCCTAACATAATACGGCTTTGCCTTTTTAACAGAGATGTATTAGGTTAAAGTTGTTATTGTGTGTGTTTGTGTGTGTGTCCCTTCCTACCCCAATTAGGTCATTGCTGAAGCCCTTAATCAGCTAGTTCCGCAAAAAGCAAATCTTGTTCTACTGTCTGGTGCTAATGAGGGAAAATGTGACCTCAAGGAGAAATGGTTTGGGACTCAATATAGTATGGAAGGTAAAATACTTTAATAATTGTCTTACAAGTTTAGGTTCATCTGACTCATCTGAGAATTTTTATTCCTTAATAATTTGTCTGATGGTTCCTATGGGAAAAAAGTGTAAACTTTTTTAGAAGTTTACTTTGAAGTGAAAATTATTCATACTGCTTTGCAGAAAATTACTATGTTTATATTTATTATGGCTAGTAAAAAAATCCTGTTTTCTGGGTAGTTTGGGGAGTTTTGACTATGTTTTAGAAAAGTACTTCTGAAACTTCAGTGTATGTATATATCACCTAGAGATCTTATTAAAATGCAAATTCTTATTCACTAGCTCTGGGGTAGGGCCTGAAATTCCACATTTCTAATAAGCTCCCAGGAGATACCAGTGCCACTAACCACACTTTGAGTAGTAAATGGCTAGCATGGCTGGATATATTACAGTTTTCCTGAGAAAGAAAAATTGATTTATGAAGGCTAGTTGTTAATTGGTTTGTTATTGAGAATTCTCAGCATTTTTTATTGGATCAGTTTGTTTTTCATCTCTACAGATGTTGAAAACTCTTGGGCTGAACTATGGAAGACTAATTTTGAATTAAATCCAGATCTTCATCTTCCAGCTGAAAATAAGTACATAGGTTGGTGAAAAAGCAGTTATTATACATAATCCATTTATGTATCAATAAAACAAATAGCAGCTGTATAGTGCATTTACAAAATGTCATTTGAATTCCTATTTGAGCTTCCCAGTAACATTGTTTTCTTACTTTTTTGAATGAGAAAACCTGAGGCTTAAAAAGGCAAAGTGACTTTTCCTAGACTAGTCAGTTGGTGAAGGGAGAAAATAGGACTTAAATGTATCTTGGGACTCCCTGAGACTTTTGCTTTTTCTTGTGTATCATAGCTGATCCTTTCATGTCAAATCTCTGTAGGAACAGCCATTATCCTTCCTGGTTGTTCTAGTGTTTTTTAAGCCAGAAGTTTTGTGAAATCATTGTAGTGGGTTTTCAGGTCAGTGTGTAATGAGTTATGAAAGCATTAAAAAAAAAAAAAAAAAAAAACCAGGATGGAAAATAGCGAAATGTTTAATTGCTTTATAAAGAAAGGGTATTATTTCAAGAACTTTGGTTCTCTATAGAGATATATGTGTGTATCTGTCTGCCTGTCTACTCACCTGCAATGGGAAACATTCTAACTATGAGAAGGCCACTGGTCTAGGTCAAAGGTTACAGTTATATATAACTAATTTAATCAGAATGCCATTTTCCCTAGCAATTCCGCTCCTAGGTATATACCCAAAAGAATTGAAAAAAAGTAGCCAAATAAATACATGTACATGCATGTTCATGGCAGCATTATTCATTGATGGGAAATAGCCCATATGTCCATCAGTGAATGAATGGATGAAGAAATTATGGTAAATATATACAAAGGAGTAATACTCAGTCATAAAAATAAATGAAGTATGTACATACTACAACATGAATGAACCTTGAAAACATTATGCTGAAGAAGCGAGACATAAGGGGTCATAAAGGATTCCATTTATATGAAATACCCAGGATATGTAAATCCATAGAGACGGAACACAAGTTGATGGTTGCCAGTGGCGGGGAGGCAGTGGAGTGGATAATGGAAAGTGACTGTTTAATGGAGTATAAAGGTTTCCTTTTAGGGTGATGAAAATGTTTTGAAACTGGATAGAAGTGGTGGTTGCACAACATTATGAGTGTACTAAATACTTCTGAATTGTTCACTTTAAAATGGTTAATTTTGTTATGTGTATCTAACCTCAGTTAGAAGACTAAAAGCCTTTTTAAAAAGTCTCATATATTTCAGACAATTCAGTTCCACATCTTGAACTTTGAGTATCTAAACAACCCAGTTCTTTTTAATAAATGTAACAAGTAGTTTTTTATATTCTTGTTTTCCTTTAAGTAGCTTTTCTCACCTACATATGGATGAAACAATTTATGTTTTCATTAACTTAGAGGACAAGTTTGACTTTGTTTTTTTGGGTAAGATTTTATTTGCCAGAGAAAGAGCAAGAGAGAGAGTGAGCAGAAGCAGGGGGAGCAGCAAGCAGAGGGAGAAGCAGGTTCTTCGCTGAGCAAGGAGCCTGATGTGGAACTTGATCCCAGGACCCTGGGATCATGACTTGAAGTGAAGACCTAAGTGATTGAGCCACCCAGCCATCCCAAGTTTGACTTAGTTAGAACTTTTTTGTTACCTTTCAAATGTCCATAAGGTTGATAAAAGACATTTTCATTCAAGAATGGATTTGTTTATAAATTGGTTTATACAACTATCCTAACTAAAGGCCCCTCTTACAGTTAAGACTGTCTTTGAGAAAGACAAAGAAGCAGAACGCGGAGAGATCAGAATCGATCTTTAGGGAATTATAGATCTTCAGAGTTCATTTAAAGGCCAAGAGAGTTTTCTTTTCTGTGTTCTACTAATTTATTATATTCTAGCATTTGAATTTGGCTTATTTTTGCCACAAAGAAAAGTTATCTAGACTTCTAAAACCAAGAACAGATTATTGGGAGTCATGTTAAATTACTTGAATGAATTATTACTCTTTTCTCTTGTTAGCCACGGACTTCATGTTGAAAGCTTTTGACTGCCCTGAGACAGAATACCCTGTTAAAATTGTGAATACACCACAAGGTTGCCTGTGGTATAAGAAAGACAACAAATTCAAAATTCCCAAAGGTAAACTGTTTCCCTCTGGAAAAGGAGTGAGCTAAGTATAGCAACTCTTTCTCCACTTAGTAGCAACCTATTTCTGTGTGTCTGTCACCTGTCTTCCTTTCTCCTTCCTCTTCCAGTTGAAGATCTTTTCTTTCCTTTTTTTTTTTAATTTTTTTTAAAGATTGTATTTATTTATTTGACAGAGAGAGACACAGTGAAGAGAGGGAACACAAGCAGGGGGAGTGGGAGAGGGAGAAATAGGCTTCCCGAGGAGCAGGGAGCCCAATGCGGGGCTCAGTCTGGGGACCCTGGGCTCGTGACCTGAGCCAAAGGCAGATGCTTAATGACTGAGCCACCCAGGCAGCCCTGAAGATCTTTTCTAGGCTTATCTATCAGATCCATGCTGTGCTCCTGGGCAGTTGCAGAAATCCTTGTATAAATTGCAGATTCTAGGAAATACATAAGGATTCAAGGCTAAAATGCAATTGTTTTTAAATACTCTTCTTGCAGTTAAATGAAAGCAGAGCCAGGTGTTTGACCATCTTAGGGAATGGGTGGTATGTTAGGAGTATGCTGAAGGAGATTATTCTTAGACACTTTAGCTAGCCTATTCCAGCATTACAAATGTAAAATATCCTCCATCACTCTCCCTCTACCATTTTGCTTTTATTGTAAGAGATTCACAGTATACAGTTAAATAGACTTCAGAGTTCTTGTCTTTAATGTTGACCCAAATGTCTTTAAAGTTGACCCAAACTGTGTTGCATTTTTATTTTCTGTTCTTGTGCATAACATAGGAACTTACTGAAGCAGCTTGGGATCCAAAAAAATAAATAAATAAAATCCCTTCATTGCCATTTAACCCAGATCCCCAAGCTTAACACAACTGTTCTGTGGCTCTTAGGGCTTCTTGAGTTTATTGGGAAGGTGTTTCTTGAATTACTTACCAGTGTTTCTAAAAATGGTCTTAATATTTATTCAGCTTCTTTGGAAAGTCTCTGCTATAGCTTTCTGTGAGCATTGAGATTGTTCTTTGATGTTTTTGACATGTATACCTCTGTAAACATTTTCTCTGACAAAAGCTATTAATAAATATAGCATTCCTAGGCTCCTTTGTGTATCTGTCTATGTAATCTGATCTTCCCACAGACTACAGTGTGCCTTCTGGATACTACTTAGAATGGTAAATATTACTTTTTTAAAGATAACTTGAGGATAAAGATGTAACAAGGATTTAAGGGCTAATAGTTCATTTCAGAATTTTTAGAAACTGTGATGTTAGGGGCATTTAGCAGATGTACAAAATATTTGAGGCCTCTGGCCTGTATATTCTTATCCTTTTTTTTTTTTTTTCTTTTAGCCTATATACGTTTCCATCTGATTTCACCTTTGATACAGAAGTCTGCAGCAAAGTAAGCAATTGTCCTCTTTACTGGAAAATGTTTCTTTTTGAAAAACTATTTTGTTTGTTTCATTCTGAATCATTCCATCATTTTCTCTATTAGTACTGAGCTGTGCTACTGATTTATGTATTTTTTCCTGTGCCCTAAACAAATTATTTGTATTGATACTAAACATTAAAATGGAATTGTGGCAGCTCCATTTCCAGCACCCAGTTATAAAACATGCTGATAGTGTACGGTAGTCATAGTATTACTGGATTGAGAAGGTTCTTTAGAAATGAGTTTGGATTAGCTTCAGTCTATAATGAGAACAAATGCATCTTTTGATCCTATATTTAGAAACTGGCAAGGAATCTGATTATACTTTGTTTGTAGCAAATAACATGTATTTATAGATAACTGCACTGTGGGAGGTCAATCCTAGAATGTGCCTGAGGAAGTGCTCAGGAAATGTTAGTATACTTCTTCCTTTGCCGCTTAAACTGCGGAATCTAGCCTTAGAATGAGAGGCAGCACTAATATTTATTAATACCACTTGAAAAAGTACATTAACCGCCTCCCTTCCCTCAGATTTTTAATTGGTCAGTCAGAAAACCTGGGGTGCAGGGATGGCCAGAGCCTTTGGGCCAGTTGCCTTTTACACGTACCCCATTTTTCAGTATGAGCACTAACATTTTACATGTGTGCATAACATGATGAGGATTGGGAAGCACTGCTGAAGGTAGATGTTCTGTAATGTGCCTATAAAACCGAGTCCTGGGTAAGCTGTATTTACCTTTGAACTACATTATGGAGTAGTCACTGTCTTTCTAAACATGGAATTTCCTATTCCAAAGCACATTTGTTCATGTTTATTTCTTGCCAATTAATGGTGTTGTTTGCATTTTATACTCTCAGTGTGGTCCTCTTTGATATCTTTGTCAATATCCTTACCCATAACCTTGCGGAGCCAGCATATGAAGCAGATGTGGCCCAGCTAGAGTATAAGTTGGTAGCTGGAGAACATGGTTTAATTATTCGAGTGAAGGGATTCAACCACAAACTACCTGTAAGTACAAGTGTTCTGTTTTGCTCATAGAGAGGTTTAAATTTTATGTTTGTTGCCCCTAAAGCACCAAGTATAGAGGCTTATGCATGAGTTGGTGTAAACAGAAAGAAATGTTTATTGATGTGGGCTAACATGTTTTCTTGGCTGGTGATACATAAGAGCAACGTATTTACTAATTACTAGCAATGCATGCAATACAGCCTCTGCTTCAGGCTTGATTTCACCGCCCTTTGCTGTCAGTTTCTCTGCAGCCAACACTGGATGGGATAGTTTGATAAAAGTTGTCATTACTTCCAAAATTAATGTATAAATGTAATGCCCTCCCAGTTAAAGTCACATTTAGGGGCAGTGGAGATAGTGAATAAAAAATTATTTAAGTTTATTTGGAAGAAGAAAATCTTTAAGAATAGTGGATTTCATGCTTCTTTACTCAAGGTTCCTCTTTCTTTTCTTTTTAGCTACTATTTCAGCTCATTATTGATTACCTAGCGGAGTTCAGTTCCACACCAGCTGTCTTCACAATGATAACTGAGCAGTTGAAGAAGACCTACTTTAACATCCTCATCAAGCCCGAAACTCTGGCCAAGTGTGTATACTATAGGATTAGCTTATATTTTGAAGGCCTGAAAGTATTTGCCTTTCTAGGGGTTAGGTGTAGAGGGAATGAGGCTGTAGTTTCAGTAATATTTTTCAAATTAGAACTGGCTGTGGTTAAGGAAGCCATCCATTGGGTTATAGGATTTCTTTTTTTTTTTTTTTTTTAAAGATTTTATTTGACAGACAGTGAGAGAGTGGATACAAGCAGGGGGGAGTGGGAGAGGGAGAAGCAGGCTTCCTGCTGAGCAAGGAGCCCGAGAGGGGGCTCCATCCCAAGACCCTGGGCTCATGACCTGAGCTAAAAGCAGACATTTAATGAGCCACTCAGGTGCCCCCAGGTTATAGGATTTCCAAACATAGCTTAAGTAACTCTGTGAGTAGGACTAAAATAAGCCTACTTACTCTACTTAGAGGCTAAAGGTAAACAAGGATGTTTTTTCCAAAGTTTGTAAGTAAACAATGGTTAAAGAAATGCTGGCTTTGTTATAGCTCAAAATTGCTTTACTGCTGATTTTAGTATATTGGGTGTTGTTGTGATAAAACAGTTGAGTTAAACTGCTTAACCTGTCACTTACCTGGCAACTGTAGCTATCCAGAATTCAGCCAAGTTTCCAGAGGACGGCAAAAAGGCTTCTGACTGTATAATAATGCTTAAACCCTCTGCTCATAACCCCTTGAGGCTTTCATTAGAGCCTGTTCTTTATGTTTTTTTTTTCTTTAAGAATTGAAAGCATAGTCTTAAAAGAGATTTTTTTTTTTTAATGATTTCATTTATTTATTTGACAGAGACACAGTGAGAGCAGGAACATAAGCAGGGGGAGTGGGAGAGGGAGAAGCAGGAAGGTCAATACGGGGTTCGATCCCCGGATTCTGGGATCATGACCTGAGATGAAGGCAGAGGCTTAACAACTGAGCCACCCAGGTGCCCCGAGCCTGTTCTTTTGTCTAGGGCTAATGGTAGCCTAGATGTACCTCTGTGTGAATCAGAAAAAGTACCCCTTTTGGGTGCCCTCTTTCAACAGGAAGAGCCTTTGTGGGAGGGAGAAAAAAGTCCCCTCTAAGCAGACACAGCCCTTTGTGCATGTGGCTTGCAAGCCCCTGCTTGATCTCCTTGCTGGGCATCTAGAAATGGTAAACAGCACAACCTTATATAGAGACCCTACTATTGACACAGTTATTTATTTCATGGTCAGTTCTTTATTTAACTTTTTTAAAATTTAAATTCAGTTAATTAACATATAATGTATTATTTGGTTTCAGAGGTAGAGGCCTGTGATTCATCAGTCTTACATAGTACCCAGTGCTCATTTTACATCACATGCTCTCCTTAATGTCCATCACCCAGTTACCCCATCTCTCCACCACCCCTTTTTGACACAGTTATAAGGAGCCCACATATGAACAAAATTCAAAAGCAAGGCAAGTGGCAGTTAAGAGTCAGACCTGTAGTAACTGATAATCTGGTCATAAAAAGTTATAAAAACTAATAACCAAATGTAAATTGGAAAGGAGAGTTGTCTGGGACTTTCATTATGATGAAAAATAGCCCCGTGTATCCAGTAACTCCTGAATACTACCTTATTAAAATGTGGTAGGCTAATAATTATACCTATTTATCGAAGATTTGTTATTTGCTACATATAAAACCTTTATATGTATATATCTATTTAATTCTGTCCAAAACCTTATAATGGTAGCCATTACTATTTCCCTTGTTTCGCAGATGAAGAAATTGAGTCACAGATATTAAGTAATTTGCCACATTCCAATAGTTTAGTGTGAGGAGGGAGGGGAGTTCGGGGAGGGAGAAGTTGGGGGGATGAGGAACAGGGGTTGGTCTTATTCTGGCCTAGAGCCACCATGTGTACTATGTTGTCACTGTAGTAATAGATTCCCCTAATGCTGGCCCCTAGTAATTAATAAAATGTTAATGAGATTTCAAACAAAAATAGTAATAATTCTAAATTGGTATGTGACTCATCTGGCAACTAATGCGAAATTTTTATTTTGCAATTGAGACAGGTAGGTGAGTTGTACCAGAGAGCAAATCTATGTATAATTTTGTGTATGTAATTTTAAGTGCTTTTTGGTGATTATGACATTTTCTCCCATCTTATGATAGAAATTCTGTCTTTTTTAAAAAGATTTTATTTATTTGACAGAGATCACAAGTAGGCAGAGAGGTAGGCAAAGAGAGAGAGAGGGAAGCAGAGAGCCTGATGTGGAACTCGATCCCAGGACCCTGAGATCATGACCCAAGCCGAAGGCAGAGGCTTAACCCACTGAGCCACTCAGGCGCCCCAGAAATTCTGTCCTTTTAGAAACATGTCACCTGTAGAAACTTAACAAAATCTGTTTTTACCTAAAGATTCATTTCAAAATGATGAAACTTTTTTTTTTCCTGCCTTCTGAACAGAGATGTGCGGCTTTTAATCCTGGAATATGCCCGTTGGTCTATGATTGACAAGTACCGGGCTTTGATGGATGGCCTTTCCCTTGAGTCTCTGCTGAGCTTCGTCAAGGAGTTCAAATCCCAGCTCTTTGTTGAAGGCCTGGTACAAGGAAATGTCACAAGCACAGTGAGTGTGAGGTGCTCTCTTGGTCTTGGCTAGGTCTGAATGCTGCTGTGGGCTCTGGAATTGCATTAGTTCTCCAGAAAGAGAAGCTCTGTAGAGTTGTCATAGCACGGCCATTCTGATGCAGGGCAAGACTTTCTTAGTGAGAAGATTGCTGATAATGGACAGAGCTTTGGATGAAATGGATTGGGTAAATACATGGTATTGGTTATTTGTTGAAGATTGTGTGTGGAAACAACAGTTTAGAAATTAAAGTGGAAGCTCTGGGGTATGCTGAGGGATGTACACAGACACACACACACACTTTGGCAGAACTTATATATCAAGAACTTGTATATCAACTTGTATATCATTAACTTGTATATCAAGAACTTGTATATCAGAACTTGTATATCAAGGTTGTGTGTTAAGGAGCTTGGGCTTTATCTTGTAGTAAATGGAAAAATCAGTGAAGCATCTAAAAAGGGATTTGTTGTTAAGAAAGATGCAGGGACCAGTTAAAAGGCTTTTGTAAGAGTTGACATGATTCCAGAGTTTATGAGGTATCCAGAGTAGTCAAAGTCATAGAAACAGAAAGTGGAGTAGTGGTTACCAAGGGTTGGGAAGGTGGAAAAAAGGGGGAGTTGTTTTATGGGTACAGAATTTCAGTTTTGCAAGGTGAGGAAGTTCTGGAGTTCCATTTTACAACATTGTAAATATACTTACACTACGGAACTGTACACTTAAAAATGGTTAAGATGCTGAACTTTGTTATGTGTGTTTCACACACACACACAAACACATACACATTGAGGCAAAAAATGAAGCCTGAGGTTAGGCAAAGTAAATGAAAAGAGAAATAGTGTGGTAGAGGATGGCTAAAACTCAGTGACTAATTGAATGTGGGTCTAATAGAGGAGGGAGAGGTTTAAGATGATGCCTTGATTTCTTGCTTGATCCAGTGGGTTGGTGGAGGAGTGGGAAAAATAGGTTTGGGGGCATATGAGGAGTTTGTTCTGACATATATTGAGTGGGATAGGTCTGTGGATCTTGTAACTAAAAGGCCTCTACAAGAATGCTCGTTTGGGACTCTCCCTGAATTACTTGGCTGTTGACCATCTTCCTTCATGGCTTCCCGGTTTCTCAGGACTGGCCCTTTGATGGAATATATAAGTGGCCACTCTTGAGACTGGCTGCTGTCTCCTCGCCACTTCCTGTCTTTATTCCCCAGCCCCCAAACCAGCCTTAGTTTCTTTCCTCCCTACGTAAATTTAAAAGTTTCAACCCACAGAGAGGAGCAGGGTAGCTGCCTGCTTTTCTGAGCGCAGTGGGAGTGCTGGGCAGGGGTCCTTTTGGTCCAGAGGACTTAGTACCATGAATTGCTCTAGGTAGAAACCACTGTAGAGTTGAGCTGACACCCCTTTTATACCCAATTTTGTAGATAAGAAAAGAGAAGTCTCGAGAGGGGAGAAGCAGCATTCACTTAGTGTTGTGTTGTTTTATTGCTCTATGCCATGTTCTGTATTTATAGACTGAGGTTTTGAAAACACAGTCACAGGTGTCACAGAGGACACAGCCTAGTAGGCTAACGCAAACAGTTAAGTTTGGTCATATCACAGTGTACAGGTAAACAGAATGCCAATGGGAGAACAGAGGAGTTGTTCAGTTTTGAGAACCTCTTAATTTTCAACAGTCATAATCAATGTTGTTGAGAGACGGTATCGGCTTTCCTAATTCTATCCAGGGCTTCTTTTTTTTTTTTTTTTAAATCCAGGGCTTCTTAAAGAATTAGAATATTGATATTAGTTGCTTCTGGGTGAAATTAATATCAGGAGAGCCTGCTATAGTTATTTTCTCTTTTGCCTCCTAGGAATCAATGGATTTCCTGAAATATGTTGTTGAGTGAGTATTGGTTTGTTTTTTCTCTGTGGGAGTTGTTTATTCCTACTAGCAGTAGGGCCTTGAGCCACAGCTCAGTTATTACTAAATCCACAATGGATGATGCTCCTTGTGGTAGGTTTTCTTGAGGCTGGTTGTGTAAACAAAGTTAATTCCGAAGGGACTATGGGCAGCCTGACCTACTCTTCACAGCAGTTTGTGGGTGGGGATAAGAGGATAAAGGCACTGCGCAGTGACCCATACTCATTCTTTTGCAGCAAGCTGAACTTCATGCCTCTGGAGCAGGAGATGCCTGTGCAGTTCCAGGTGGTAGAGCTGCCTAGTGGCCACCACCTGTGCAAAGTGAGAGCTCTGAACAAGGGTGATGCCAACTCTGAAGTCACTGTGTACTACCAGGTCAGTTGGCCCCTTTACACACGGCCATCCTCATGGCTAAGTATCTTTAGGGCTCTAAAGCCTAAGTACTAGGGCACTAAAAGTCCAAAGTACCTGGGAGTCGTGACCTTACGACTTTTAAGGCCCTTTTGCCGTTACCTCTGTAGCTTTTAATCCTTAGGGTCGTGACCTTACGACTTTTAAGGCCCTTTTGCCGTTACCTCTGTAGCTTTTAATCCTTAGGGTCATTTGTCCTCCTGAAGCAATTGAATTAAAAAAATTGCTTCTGTTAGTGAAGTGGATCCTTTAACAATCATAGGGCTTCACTGAATCATTCAACTACTAGTCCAGAGGGACAGAGACTGAAGAGTGGTTGGAAGTTCCCACGTGTTCCCCTGACAAAACCCCAAGTAGCAGGGTATTTTTTAAAAAGGACAGTTTTGAAAAAGAGACAAAATAAACATAGCCAAGCGATCAATATATAGCAAACAGAATGACTACCAGAGTCATAATTAAAAGTTTTAAAGCATCTGAGATAAAGGATTTGTCACTGTATTTTGATGATGAATACGAAGTCCGGAGTCCCTTACTTCCCTGAGGTCATACTGATTGGGGCTTGAATCTATTCCTTGTGTCCTCAGATCCTGTGTTCTTTCCACACCATTCTAGAAAGGTGGGATGGGGCTTAAAATAAGAGCTTTGCAACAGTCTCAGTTGGCCCATAACTTGTGGTTAGTCCCACTTAATTCTAGGACAATGGGGACCTGTGCCTGTCTAGACTGATCTCAGACTTCCTAAACTCTGGGGTTCCTATGCTATGGTTCCTGGGTGTCCTGCATGAGGAAGTCACTTATCTTGTCAGGCCCTGTGAAGATCCTCCTGGTCTGGGCTTTGGGCAGGCCTGTCACCGTGTCCTTTTACTTTGTTTCTGGCCCTGGACCTGTGTCTTTCTATAGAGACCTACCTTGTCTGTGGAGCTTATCTCACTCTGGCTATAGATACCTAGTTTGCTTGCTTTTATCCAAGTTCTCAGCTTTTAAGATTTATTTGAGAGAGCAAGAGAGCTAGCCAGTGAGCATGCACGAGCAGTGGGGAGGGGCAGGAGGAGAAGCTGACTCCCTGCTGAGCAGGGAGCAGGTTATAGGACTCTGATCCCAGGACTCTGGGATCTTGACCAGAGCCAAACGCAGACGCTTAACCAACTTGAGCCACCCAGGCGCCCTGTTCTCAGCTTAATATTTAAAGCTGAAATGACTACTGGGCCCCAAATTTCATAAATGATATGGCCTGGCCCTGCTTAGCCCTGTCCACATTTCCAGTGTTTCTGCTGCTCAAAATCCACAGTACTTTACCTGTTGTAGGGTGAGATTTCATATTGTGGGACCTTGTCTGTTGAGGTACTTTTTATCTATTACCTCTTAGCACTTCCAAAACAAGCTTTACAGAACCACTTCCCTCCTCCCAGAGAGCATTTTGAACAGAATATCTCCTTGTCTAACTGAACAGGACTTGCGGGACACACAGGCTTTTAGCCTCTTCCTCTAGTAGAAGTGGGAAGGAACGGGGTCTGTTAGAGGAGCCTGACTGTGGGATATACTAGCAGCATCCTTGCTTGTTGGCCTCCTTTCTTTCATTCTGACTGCATCATTTTGCTACTCTCCAGGACAGCCAGGATGTGGTCTCCCAAGTATGGTATCTATCTGCCTCTTAGGAATTTCTCTTATTGTTTCTATTCATACCCTTTTTGTCTGAGCAGTCAGTCCAGATACCCTTCACTGATCCCAAATATTTTCTGCTCTTCTCCTTAGGACCTTGAACTTCAAGTACTTAACTTCAGGTTTTGTCCTTTGGGTCTTGGGCAGGAGCCGACAAGTTGGGTATTACTCCAATACCCAAAGTCCAGTTGGGACTCACCTCCATTGGGACATACAGTCTCTGTGCAAGGGCCGAGAATACAAATGATCAAGTGTGATTTCTGTCCTCACAGGCTGTCTAGTGGGAAGGTAGATGTGTCAACAAAGTTGTTGTAAATAAGGAAATAGAGGGTGGAATCAGCTCTCTTGGGGGAAGAGAGTAGGATGGATTCCTGAATAAATGGTTGTCAAGAATAGCTTGATTCTTAAAAAGTCCTGTAAGCCACTGAATTTTCAGTTGGTCTGACCAACCTCTCCTTTCAGTCAGGTGCCAGGAGTCTAAAAGAATACACTCTTATGGAGCTGCTTGTGGTAAGTTGTAATAAAGAAGAGTAATGTGTTCAGGAGCCCCTGACCCACTATGAGGACTGGCCTTTCTGCCTGGGAGCTAGGGACTTGGGAGGGGTCGGGGACCTGTTTGGTAGGTGAGAGGGTTATTTTTGGTATTGTCATCTGCTATGAGCATGGACAGGGGGCCTGGGCAATTTAGGAAGAAGGCAGTAAGGGAGGCTGGACTTTGGGGTTATGTACAACACTTGGGGGTTAGAAATGGAGGTTTCTGTGCTGGGAGGAGTTGGGCTGATGGGTAGTATGTTGAATTACAGATGCACATGGAAGAGCCTTGTTTTGACTTCCTTCGAACCAAGCAGACCCTTGGGTAAGTCTGCTGGCAAGAGCACCGAGCTCAAATAAAGGTCTGGGGCTTACTTTGCAGGCTGTTTTATCAGATATCCTGACTGAGCGCAGCCTCTTGGAGCTTGCTGGTCCTTCCATGTTTTAGAGTCATACTGATCAAAACAACTAGAATCTGCATCTTGGACTATGATCAGGTTTTTAGTTCAGTCAAGTGTCAAAGATTAGCAAGGAAAAAAGCTAGTGTGTAGTACTCAGTTCAGAAGAGGGGTGGACACCCTAACCCAAAAATGAAGTAGATGCATACCATCTGGATTTTCTTGTAGGATCTCCAGGTCCAGTTAGGATGTGCAGAAACCCTTCCCTCTCACCTCTAGTCTCCGAGGGCAGGGCCCTGGGGACTACCTGAGTTCACAGAACTTTTCATTCTGGCCGTAGGTACCATGTTTACCCTACCTGTAGAAACACATCTGGGATTTTAGGATTCTCTGTCACCGTGGGGACTCAGGCAACAAAATACAAGTGAGTAGATGGGCCCAACTATTATTCTTGGCCTGGAGATTGGGGGTTATAGGTGCTTCCTTAAACCTCAGGCAACTCTGACTGAATAGGGTTTGCTTCACTTAATCACAGCCCGGGGGGAGGGGGGGATGCAGGGTGGTTCATAGATGGCCTGATCCAAGATGGATCAGTAATGGTTCCAATGATCCTAGAAGGCTTAACTGAAGTCGTGTGGTATCCCATGGTCACTGTGCAGGGCTTGCCAGTGTGTCCTCTCTCTAAGAGGCAGGCCTGAGGACAAGAAAAGCAGAGATGGCTGACCTGGCATTTATCCTAGAACCAGGGTTCAAGTCTTGCTGGTTCTCAGCTTTGGAGCAGGGTCAAGCATGGGTTGTCACTGCTTATGTGCTGAGGATGTCAGGAAGGTGGGCTAGAGTTAGGGGTTGGGTCCTTTTCTGTTCTCTCACTCAGCTCAGGGAAAGAGTACTGAGGCCTGGAAGAAAATACTTCAGTCTCTAGAACCATGCCTTAGCCCTTTTTCTCCTTTGCATTCTGTTTGACACCAGGTTTTTTGGTGCAAAATACTGGTTTTATTAAAGCATGGGAATAGGACCTGTTGGCAGAACTGCTGTCTCTGATGACTTTTAATTGAAGATATTTTGTTTCAGTTCTGAAGTTGTTGATAAGAAGATAGAAGAGTTTCTTTCTAGCTTTGAGGAGAAGATCGAGAACCTCACTGAGGAAGCATTCAACACCCAGGTGAGTAATGCTGGCCTGGTCTTTTGTTCCTTTGGCCAGTTCTTTAGTTTTGTAGTTCCATCTTAATGTGACCAAAATGTCTTCCTAGCTTCATCCCTCCCCTTCCTGCTGGCAGGTCCCAAGTGAAGGGATCACAGCAGGTCACAAACCAGACCAAACAGGGTCAAGTGTGTGCTGGGGCAACTGGTGTGATGCTACATCTGAGGGTTTCTCTCTTTGGTGGACTAGGTCACGGCTCTGATCAAGTTGAAGGAATGTGAGGATACCCATCTTGGGGAGGAGGTGGACAGGAACTGGAACGAAGTGGTGACACAGCAGTATCTCTTTGACCGTCTTGCCCATGAGGTAGTAACACAGTTTTGAGTATCAGAGTCCTGACTGGGACTCCTGATTTTATGAGTCACAATCCCAAGCAAATCAATATTGTGTGGAAAAGACCAGATCCATTTTTATATTGGTACTGTTTTTTTGTAACGTAATTGTTTTATATATTGTATTTATATTGAGGCTCACTACAGGATTTGTGGAGGAAAAAAGGTTTCTGCTATTTAAAGAAAATTGAGAACTTCTGATCTTTGAGCAAGTCCTTTCCAGATTTATTAATTCTGGGTGTCAGGTCTTTTTGACCGCTTCTGGCCCAAAGTAATAAAACCTACAAAAACAGCTCTAGGACCTGCAGTCTAGCTCTGATAATATAACCCTACATGATGAATTAACAAAGGACACTGAGGCAAAAGGGTGTTTAACAAGAGGTTTCAGCCCAGCTCAAAAGGTGCTCCAGTTT
This sequence comes from Martes martes, assembly GCF_963455335.1. Classification (NCBI taxonomy): domain Eukaryota; kingdom Metazoa; phylum Chordata; class Mammalia; order Carnivora; family Mustelidae; genus Martes; species Martes martes. Next base: position 150,706,654 of record NC_137891.1, read on the forward strand.
TCTGACCAGAAGACAAACTTCTCTTCATCTGTTTCAATTGTTACTGTATTTTCTCAGGCCAGAGTATACCTTAGCATGCACCCGAGAGGTTACACGAAGGTGGTGGGTTTTGGCTCCATGTGTACTACTCAGCTGTAACTATAGCATCTGCTCCCCTTTCTTGCTTATTTGCGAGGGTTAACTATTGCTATGAAACACAGAAAGGTGTGTCACAGAAGCTCATTTTCATCCTTCTCTGGAATGTTGAGGGCAAGCTGAAACCTGGAAGAATAAAATGATATGCTCAGGTGCTAAGCAGAACCAAAGAGATCTGCCTAGGGGGCGTGTTAGTTAAATAACAACTTTTTCAGAAAATACACTGCTAGTCTTTTTATAGCTTTCTTTCTTTCCTGTCTTCCCTTCCCCCTGCAAGATTGAAGCACTGAAGTCATTCTCAAAATCTGACCTAGTCAACTGGTTCAAGGCTCACAGAGGACCAGGAAGTAAAATGCTCAGTGTTCATGTGAGTATAGTAACTGAGCTATATAGCTCTGTCCTTTCCAGAGCAGTCATTCAGCCCAGTTACCATTCCCTGAGTTTGGGTTGGGACTAGAGATTCTAACAGGTCTTTGCCCCTATCTGGTCAGCATGTTTCTCACCTCAAGTCTTTGGCTTCTTTCAGGTTGTTGGATTTGGGAAGTATGAGCTAGAAGAGGATGGTTCCCCTTCTGGTGAGGATTCAAACTCTTCCTGTGAAGTGATGCAGCTAACCTACCTGCCATCCTCTCCTCTGCTGGTAGACTCTACCATCCCCATTACTGATATCAGGGCTTTCACATCAACACTTAACCTTCTCCCCTACCATAAAATAGTCAAATAAACTGCAGTCTCGTTGGCCTGAAGCATTGTGTATTTAAAAATGTGTTCGTATTTTATGAAGTTACACTACTACTAGTGCCATTGAATTTTTTGCACTGCCATCATAGAATTTGATTTATACCTCGTATCTCCCACATTATGACTAACAAACCAAGGGTTACTATAGCAGCTGGCAGAGAGAAAGTAGCAGGGTGTGCCAAGTGTTACCAAAAAATTTGCAGAAGCAGTCTGAGAAGACCTGGCCTGTCCTGGTTCTCTCAGATGGAGAACCTTGAGGTGCCCTGTGTAACTGATGTTTTAGTGCCTAAATGCTAGGTGCTAATACATGTGTGTGGTTTTTTTTTTTTTTAATGTATTTTTAAATAAAGATAGTTCTGTAATGCCCTTCAGAATGAGCCATTTGCTGCCGTGGCATTCTTTTTTGTCTCAGTGTGTGGTGGGGATCTAAAACCCTCTTCCTAAACACTCTAAGGCAATAAAATATTTTTGGATAAAATGTTGGGAGCCCTATGTGTGCTGTATGAGAATTCAAGGAACTCTGGAGAATAGCATGGTGGGGATAAACAGAGAACACAGAATATAAGGGAGGGTTGAGAAAAAGGATGGACCCTCCATTATTTTAGAAGAGTCCTTGTGTAAAGCTACTTAGCCCCTAGATTCAAGGTTGCAAGATAAAAGAAACACATAAAAAGAAATTTGGAAAAATTACTTTATGAAGCCTTAAGAAGCACTGAGTATAATTAAATATAGTCCAGAGTTAGATACAATTTAATAATAGTCCAATTCCAAAACAAAAGTTGTTATAGGTGAGGCCATGAAATTTCCTAACACTTGATTTTAATACATTGCACTAAGTTTCTAAAACAACTCAGAGGAACCAATATTTACAGTAGATGGAGTATTTATGAAAAATCTGGCATCAGGTATATATGTATGTATGTGTGTGTGTGTGTTGTGTAGAGAACCCAAGATTATATGAACTAGGAACAGATGTGTATCTTAACAGCCATACTAGGTGTGCAAGGGTTAAGATCGGGATCTATAAATGCTTTTTAAAGCGTGGGGTTTGGGGAAAAAAGCAGACATCTTGTTTCCAAAACCTGAAGTTTTTCTCAGGACTGAAGTCAAAATTGTAACTGCCACAGAAAAGGAAAAAAGGGAAGCTTTTCTCACTTTAATTGTTCATCTGCATCATAAAGTCCAGTATCCCTGAGATAGGAACCACTGCAATAAGAAGGGAGTGAATAGGTTCTCCCAAAGGAAGATTGCTGCTTAATTATGCCTATTGCCCTGGTCATCAGGTGTAAACTTTGCATTTCCCAACCTAATGCTTGGCAGCACCAAGACGTTTCAGTAATGGTTCATCGTAAACCCAACATTCTCCATCTTCATGAAATAACTGTAAAAGAAAGGGGGAGAATTCAGTTACTCACTTGCTTTGTATGTCTACAAATAATATCAAACTTTTTATTATTTTAGGTCTTCTCCCCCTCATTACACTGAAGTGAGTATCAGGCAGGGACCAGGGCTCACCTTGTTCATCACTATGCTTATTTAGAAGTGGTACGCTACTTCAGCATTCACTGAAATGAATGAATGACTTACAGCACAGGGTACAGGGGGAGTAGCAGCTGGTAGGTTGGGGCAGGCTCCCCAGTCAAGCTTACCCTTGTCTCCCACTGAATTTCCTTCTCCTTCCTTTCCCGAGCTTCTGCTCTTTGTCTTTCTTCAAGTCTATGCTTGGCTTCGGTTGCTGCATCAATGTCTCTGATTTTTAAGTTGAAAGTGACATCCTTCCAAAGGCTAAAGGAAAAGAAGTCAAGGTACAGAGTATTAGATGGACAGAGGAATTAGCAAACTTGAGACTGAAAGACTAGAGCCCCACTCAATACAGCATAATGCAAGTATAAGGCAAATGGCTTTAAGTGTAGTTCACAGACTGAATTTCCTTAAAGTGGTACCAAGGCACTGGAATAATGGACAGAGAAATAGAAGATTCCACTGCTAGTTTCAAAGGAAGAAAATAAAGGATGGGCAGAAAGCTGGATATATGGTACAGACAACAGAGAAGAAAACAGAACTGAAACTTGGGATTTTACTTCTGGCTGTACCTCTATCTAGCTATGCAACTTTGGGGCTTATCAGCTCACCTCTCTAGGGTGTGAGTTTCCCTTACTGTAAGTCAAAAGCGTTAGGTAAGGGCAAAGACATACCATTTCAGAAAAACTCCCCTGAATAGTGAAATCTGGAGAAACAGTCTGAACAGAGAGAATAAGGATCAAGAGGTGAACGGCAGAGACTTATGGAGGTAGGAGATGTGGTTTCTTCTCAAGGCCTGGAAAATGATTAACTAGGTAACTTTACGACAGAAGACACCTAAGGACCAGAGAAGTGGCCATGCCTAAGATCCCCCTGTGGTGAGGAGCAAAACACAAATTTCTATAGATATCCACTTACAAATACGAGCAGGCAGTCCAGCCACGCAGACTGTTTACAAGTTAGAGACAATAGCTGGGTAATGATTTGTAAGATCCTCTTCTTTCACTTAAGAAATGCCCGAATATGCTAAACAAAGAACTTCAGTGTGTGATTCTCATCCCACTGAAAGATCCTGATTTTACTGTGGCAAATGGGAAAGGAAAAAGGTATGTCTGAAACCACTGGAAAACTGAATACCAACTAGATCTTTTGATGATATTAAGGAATTGTTCCTTCCAAGTGTGATACTGTGGCTAGTGGTTTTTAAGTCATTTTAGAGTTATATACTCAAATACTAAGGGATGAAATTTTTTTTAGAAAGTTTTTGGCAACAAAAGACCTTAGGGTGTTTGTACACACCTCAATAGGGAACCTCACTGCCTTCTCTTATAAACCACAAAGATGGAGGTAAGCCTGCACATAGTAAATATTTATTATATCCCAAGGACTATATATATATATATATTATGTGTTTATCTCATTCAGTCCTCACATCGACTGGGGTAGCTCCCATTTTAGGAAGGAAGGCCAAGAGAGGCAAGCTGACAGTCATGGTTAAAAAGCTAGTAAGTGGTGGAGCTCATATGAACCCAGGTATTCAGGATGAGTCTGTGCTCTGTTATGCTCTGCTATCGTGTCTCCAAAACCCAGCCCTGCCTTTGCTTAGCCATTAGCAAGGGAACTGCGACAAGAGCTCTAGCAAAGTCCTCTTACCAGCGGGATTCATACTCGTTCTGATCTTCCAACTTCCTCACTTTCTTCTTAATTATAGGCAACTTCTTGGTATCTATAAAAACTGCATTCTCCTAGAAAACAAGAGGTAGGTAGATGTTTTATTTGTTCAAACTGTTCCAGGAGGAAAAGTCAGCTCTTCCCAGAAGGCTTTAACAGATTTAATAAATCCCACACGGGAACAGTATGTGTAGACTGTGAGTTTCATATGCTACCTTCAGCTTAAAATTTAGTGGTGTATCTAAGTCTTGGTAGGAGGTCAACAGAGGTTTTTAATGTGGCTATGTGCTACATGCTCAATATTAATCTCTTAGGAAAGTTAGACTCATGAACAACTAATTCTAATGTTAAACACCAAAGTGCTTCTTACATTTCAAATTCTCCAAGTCCAAAATCCAGTTCATTTGCTCCTCCTGTTAATCCCATACCACCTTCTTCCTACTTTAATTAGGTACTGTTTCCAAGTTTCTTGAAGTCAAGGACTATCTTACTCATTTCTGTATCCGTGGTGTCAGGCAGTAAATACATTTCTTATAAAAAGTCAAGTTGTGTATACAAACACTAATTAGTTTAGCACTTAAAACATACAACCCACTTTAATGAGACAGCTGTCACTTACTGGGTATTTGCTATATGCCAAGCATTATTTTATTTTATACATACATAAAAAATATATTCATATATATAAATATTTCATATGTATATATATATTTATATATTTTTATATATATTTTTTACATATACTGAGTTTTCTGAGAGGAAAGGGGAAAATAAAATGACTATTGCTGGGGAAGAGGTGGGGAATGAAGACTTCCTTGAAGAGATGGCATTAGAGTTGGCCTTGGTGTTTAAATTTCTGGATGAAAAGTGGCTACAATGTAGCCTACAATAAGTGTAGAATATAGGAATATATAGGAATATAGGTTCTTACCCCTGTTGCATATTTTGCATACATTACACCATTCCATTCCCCTTCAACTGAGCAAAAAGACTTCTTATCATTTGGAGAACTAAACAGAAAAGGAAACATTTCTGTTAGTCTTAAGCTGAAAACTACCAAAGAATCTGGTCAGAGCAGAACATGGAAGAGCAACTGTGAAGTCTTGGGTAAAAGCAGCTTAGTGGGACTGGATTTCCCTGAGCCAACTGTAAGAATGAGGCCCCTAAACAAGATGCTAATGAATGCAAGATCCCATGAATAGTGGGTATGAGGTGAGCAAGAGAACCCTGTGCTGGAGGTACTGGGGCCACAAAAGATGAGGAATGGTCCCTGCCCTCAAGCTGTTCACAGCCTAGTTGTGGAGACTAGACTGAGATTCTGGCTGGTAAGTGCTATCGTGAGTTTATGTGAGCAATGGAGATCAAGGGCAAAAGGGTTGAAATGAAGGTCAGAGAAGGCCTCACTTAAGGATGTAACACTGGAGACCAGGTTTTTCATCCTGAGGAAGGATCCTGAGCTCAAACGGTCCAAAGTATCCTGAGGTCCTAAGGTCAAACAGTTTGACTTGCTGGTGCTGGTCTGGTTACCTTCAAGGAACATTGAGAAGCAGGCCCACCCATGTCTTTGTTCTGGACATCTGATTTCCACCATCAATTCCAGTGGTGACTTGTGCTGCTCTCTGAGCTCTGCCCATATTCTCTGACTGCAGTAATTTTTTAGATTTTACACTGATCTTTAGGTAAACTTCATCATGTGTTCATGCTCCTTCCTGCTCAAGATTTCTTTGGATGCTAATTATGCCATCCCAATTATTTCTCTGGAAAGCTGGTTAACCAGTCATGTATCTTCTTCCATCTGCAACCCTATTCCTAACAGGGCCTCTTACGGAAGACAAAGTCCTGCAGATTCTTCTCTTCCAAGCAGATTCTGAATCCACCCAACTGACTGTTACCCAGAAAGCACAACTGTCTTCATCTGACCCTAGATGGAACCAAGCCAAGATGTGATGGTTACTGTTTTTCCCTAGTAAAGGCAAAGAAAAAAGGACTGTGAAGACTTGGGAGACAATGCAGTGGGAATCACAGGGTCTACTATACAGACTGGCCCATGGTCCAATGAGTCAGGAATCTATGATCTGCATTAGCTGGTAATCTGGTAAGACTCCTCTCAGGGGGACGCCTGGGTGGCTCAGTTGGTTAAGCAGCTGCCTTCGGCTCAGGTCATGATCCCAGCGTCCTGGGATCGAGTCCCGCATCGGGCTCCTTGCTCCGCAGGGAGCCTGCTTCTCCCTCTGCCACTCTGTCTGCCTGTGCTCGCGCTCTCTCTCTCTCTCTCTGACAAATAAATAAATAAAATCCTTAAAAAAAAAAAAAAAAAAAAAAAAAGACTCCTCTCAGGTTCCTAGGAAGGAAATCCCAACAATGAATGATTTCTGTTCTAAACTGAGATTTTAGGTCTCCTTCTGATAAGGAATTTCAGGAAGAGACATACAGGATGTGAAACAAGTTTACAAAGACAAAACCATTAAAACAGTTAATTCCTCCTAATAAAAGTTACAGTTCAAGACAAAAAAGAAAAGTGTTTCAGAGAAGCAGAAGAGAACAGAAGCAGAAAAACAAAATACCTACAAAATCTCAGCAGTAATTCTGTGTTTCTTGCCCCCATAGAAAGGTTTAGTGTGGAAGACGATATTTGCACTATAGCCAGTTTTGGAACAACTGATGTTGCATTCTCCGCCTAGTTCCACCCAGGGCACTGTGAGGATAGACCTGCAAAACCAAAAGTGCAGGTAAGGCTGCCAGTTCAGAGGACAGAGAGGGGTGTAGCTTAAGGAACAGCAGGTTCTGCTGCCAGCTGATCAGAGGAAATGGATATAGCTCTACTTGCCTTCCATAACCATTGGGGAATGTGAGAATATAATGTTCGTCATAATCTAGACACGAGACACAGCCTGTGGAGAAAAGGGATAGAATCTCTGATGAGCATAAGGCTTTACTGTCTGGACGCTGGATACTCCAGGATACTCCATTCAATTTAGGGAAAAAAATCAATCCTGCACCCTCCCACCCCCATTCTCCTCCCCCATACACATGCTTATATGCAAACAATGACATCCAGTCTGGCTTTCTTGGTGCCATTTCCCCTCACTAGACAAGGGTCCAGCACATATTACAATAAAATTCTATTAACACTCTAGTCTACCCAATGCTCAGAGACTTACCCTGCCCTATGTTGTGCACTCCAATCGACATCCCAAGGAATTTTGATTTGGTCCAGATATGAGCATTGAATTGTATCTTCTTGTTAAAACACTCAGCATAAAAGGCTGAAACTGAACAGAAATTGTTTGCAATTAGTGCACTACACAGCTGTAGTCACCTCTCCAACTCAACGGAGAAAGAACAGGCTTCATGGGGAAAATCCTGGTGTCCCTCAAAGAACAGCTTCAAATGAGGCCAGGAAGGACGTTAATTGCCTTTTATACCGTTTCTCCCAATGCAAGCACAACTTAGGACCATTCTGCCAGGAACTTCCCTGAACCATGAGGGAAGCAATCATGGAGGCTTAAAATCTTCTGGTCAGCAAGCATGTTCTTGCCCCATCCCAAGCTGGGCCCATCCACTATTTCTAGTTTTAACATTGTTAAGCAAATAAGACATTAAAGATATGCATTCTCTCCACTATGTCAAGATCACACTGTGTAGAAAGTACATCTCATTTATATAAACTCAAAATTGCTGAGGTCTCTATAGCACAGCTCATTATACGTGATTTTAGAAGGACAAGTTAGTTTCCCACATCCCTGCTTTTTACACACAGCTAATCAATGGAACAGAATCTGGCACTTACACAAGAAAGAGGAGGAACCAATCTTCATAAGGTTAGAAAGCTATAAGGATAAAAAGCCGTAAAATCCATACTATAGTGAACTCAGCTATGGAACTTTTGTGTTTTTTATTATTTTTTTAAAGTAGGTCCATGCCCAACTCTGAGATCAAGAATTGCATGCTCTACCGAGTCACCCAGGTGCCCCAGCTTTGGAGCTTTTAATGACCCTCTTTAGACAAAACAGTTTGAGAATGGATGGTGCAAAGGAACTCTGTAACTTACTGGGTGGATGATGGGAAACCTGTTCAGCCACAAATGTCACACAGTTTTTGGAAACCCAGGGAACTGGTCCTTCTGAAACTAGCTCCTGTAAGCAAATATAACATTTTCTTTTGGCGTGGAAACAGAAGTGACACTGTGGATAATCTAACAATTGAAGTCTCTGCGCCTCCCATGGTGGTTAACTATTCCCTCCTCCACATGCCCAAACCACCTTATACGTAACTTTTATTATGGTACTGAATTTCACTACTAGAATTACAGCTTTGTGTCTGTCTCCCTTCACTAGTCCTCCCTGACCAACACATCCTTGAAGGCAAGCATTAAGTGCCCAACCCAGGGCCAAGCATGACACAGATGACAGTCACTTATCAGTCTGCCAAATGAGTTAAGAACAGACACATTATACTGCCTTGTCTTCAGTAAGGACCACATGTAATGAATCACAAAGAAAGGGAGAGATGGAGAGTTCATGGTTTGCTCAGAGGCCATTATGTGCCAGGCACTATGGGCTAGGGACTCTCTACATTTGCTTGAGTCTTCCTTATTCAACATCTTCCTCAAACCAATCTCTAGATGTTGGGGTCCTAAGAACTCAGGTCTGCGTTATCTACTCTTCTCCAGGCATGCTGTCTTACTAGCTAAGTGTACCTGGTTCCAGTGCTTTAAATGCCATCTAAATATACTGAAATCTCTAAAAGCCCCATTTCTATCCTAGACTTCTCCCTTTAACTCGACTCTTAAAAATTCTGACTCCCTACCTGACAACTCCACTTACATGTATGTGTAACTCATACTTTCTATGTCCAATTAGAGTTCTTGATTTTTCCTTCTCCAAATCTGATTTTTTTTTCCTTTTTTGTAAATGTCATCAACGAACTGCTGAAGCCCACATGAAGGGTTCATCTGTCACCTTTCTTTTACCTCCCCTGGCCACCTATAAGTACTACCTCCACAATATAGTGTGAATCAACAACAAATCTTCTGGAATAATGCCAAAACTTCCTCAGCTATATTCTTGCTTCTATTTTTGCCCCTTTCTGATTTATTTTTCACAAAATCATTACAGTGATTTTTTTAAAACAAAAATGCAATCCTGGTAAGCCACAAAATTTCCATTACAGCCCACAAGGTCTTGCATGACATGATCTCTGAATCTCACCTCATGCCACTCCTTTCCTGCTATTACCTAGAGGATGTTGACGCAACAATTCTGTTCCTCTGGGGGTGCTGTGCATCTTTTGATTACTACCTTTAGCATTATTATCTGCCCCCAAATAAAATAAAATCTTGAATCAGTATGCAATTCAGTATCACTAAAAACATCAGTGCAGAACTCACTGTGTTCTCTTCAGTATCATTTGGCAATGTCCAGTGACACTGAAAGATTTCGCCTAAAATGGGGTTGTATGGCTTTTTGGCAACCGATCCTTTTCTTCCTGCGTGAAAGGCGGAGAGGTACCATTTCACAACCTGAACCATTCGATCTCTGGCATCCTTCTGGTCGCTAATGCTGCAAGGCAGAAAGACAAAATTTAATGTCTTGCTTTCTGACAGGACACAAGCTGATGCTGCACTCCTTCACATGGTCCACTGTAAGCCCGGCGGAGAGGACCCAGGACCAAGAGTTTTTAAAACTGAGACATAATATACATGATTAAACACACTAGTCTTAAGTGCTTGGCTTGATGAATCTGATAAATGTACAGTTAATTAACCTGAATGACAGAGGTTTAAACTGTGATTCCTCTTACATGTGGTTATTTTTTGATAAAGTACTGTAAATATATTTTTCCTTATGATTTTAATAATATTTTTTCTCTAAGCTTAATTCATTGTAAGAATACAACATATAACACATGTAACATACAAAAGTATGTTGATACTGTTTGTGTTATCAGCAAGGCTCCCAGTAGGCTATTATTAGTGAAGTTTTGGGGGAGTCAAAGGTATAAATTTTTGCCTACATGGGAGGTAAGCACCCCAAAGCCCCACACTGTTCGAGGGTCAACTGTATACCAGTGTTAGTCAATGTGTCCATCCATTGTGAAACCCCCAAGTGATTTGTATCTGGCTCCAGTAAACCACAGTCTAAGGCCAAGGAATGTAATAAGAGAAGATGGATTGTGACACCCTGCTATAAGGAAAAATGTCCTGCCACCACTGAAAAGCAATGTGAACTCACCTTCTTGTAAATCAGTGCCAACTTTACTTTCCTTTTGCATACATATCTACTAATGCAAGCTAATATTTAAAAATAAGTTTTAAGTCAGTTTGTAATCTGGACACTAGACTACCAGCTCCTCAAGGGCAGACACTGACTTTTTTTTCCTGGCAAATGCCAGGTGTTTCAGAAAGGTTTGCTAAATTCAGATAACTGAATTTTGTTGGGATAAAGTATAAACAGTGATTACCAATCCCTGGATCAAATAAGTTCCAGCCTTGGCTTTGTAAGTACTGGCTACCTATTAATGGGCTCTCAAGATTTTTTAGTGTCTAACTTGATTGCTTAACAACATCACTACCATATAACCTAAGCAAACATACAGGCATCTGATATAAATGAAGTATTTAATGCCTTTTCCTAGAAATGTCTGAAAGGTAAAAGGAAAAAAGGAATCCATCTATTCTGTACAAAGGGAAAGCTACTGAGTAACATCTTAAAAATTGGAAACTACAGTGTTCAGTCAAATACCTCACAAACAGGTCCGGATGTGCAAAAAAGTCTGCATACATTTCTAAAAGAGATCTTCTTTCAAGAATGAACGTTGGAAGAACTACCTGAAAAACATACACATTTAACCCTTGAGGATCAAATTCCACTACAGATAAACAGATTGCTGAATTGCTTTAAAAAACACAAAAACAAAAACCCCCAAGCCCAAAAATCTCATTCTAATCATGGTATACCCACCACGTACTGTCCAGGCATGCTTCTGATACCCACTTCCCAAACTATTCTGATTCAGAAATGCCCATTAACCTGCCCAACAGATGGGAAAAGAACAGATTTTGAACGTTCAGGTGTCACTTTCTTCGCGCAATCTCCCTAAAGCTCCTGAATCAGAATAACATGACAAATGACACTCAGTAGCTACCCTCTGATGCCTACACACATTATGTTACTTTACAACAATCCTGTTCTGAAGAAACTATTATCCCTATTTTACAGTCAAGAAAAATGAAGCTCAAAGAAAATGAGAAATTTTTTCACTGCTCTGTACTGATGTGGAATTCTGTACTGGATCTCTGCACTTTCTAATGCTGCTTCTCTATGATCATTAGTTGTATTAGGCAATTTACCTACTTATGCAACTGTCTTCTCAAATAAATGATCTCCTAGAATGAGAGGACTACATTTACACATGCATTCATGACTACTATTACACAGCAAGAGATTTTTAAATTACCACTAAAGGAATAAATAAGAGAATAAAAGATGGGAATCCATCTGAACTCTTTCTACCACGGGGCTGACCCCAGGAAGAAAAATGTTGAGGGCCTAGGAATGTGGCAGAGGAGGAAAAAATAGTAAACTGGAATACAGAAAGAAGGAATGAGAAAGATTAGGAACAATCAATTAAAAAGAGAAGCATTTCATTAGGAAATGAAAGAACAGTTTTTGAAATGTCTATCAGATTATCATTATGGAGCACCACAGTGAACAAAAATTTTCTTAAATTTAGTAATTACTGTGCATCTACTATATTCAAGATCCTGTGTTAAATGTTGTGGACAAGGCAAAGGTAAGGATGAGAGAATACCATCAGTACTTAAATTTTAGGTGGAATACTGGGGGAATACTGGGGCGCCTGGGTGGCTCGGTCAGTTAAGTACCTAACCCTTGGTTTTGGCTCAGGTCATGATCTCAGAGTTGTGGGATCAAGCCCTGCATCAGGTTCCATGCTCAGCACAGAGTCTGCATGAGATTCTTCCCCCTTCCCTCCCTTTCTAACCTTCCCCCTGCTCAGCACATGCATGTACCCTCTCTGAAGAAATAAATCTAAAAAAAAAAAAAAAAAAGGAAAAAAAATCTTTAGATGGAATGTGACAAATATACAAGAGATGTTCAAAGTATCCTGGAAGTTCAGGAGAGGGAAAGATCATGTTCTGCTGGGGGATCAGAATGAAGGCAGAGCTGGGAAATGATTCACTGAGGTGGCACTGGAGAAAAGCCTTAGATAAGAATATGGCTCTAACAGAGGAGAAAACAGAGGAACAAGACATGGACATGGGGCAGGGGGGGAAAAAGGCAGAGAAAGGAAATACCTGTGACAGGGAATGACCAGTGGACCACTGTGGCTGGGTATATAAAGACTACATAAGAGACTGATCGAAGGAACACAGCTTAGAAAAGGACACTGTGGCTCTAACATTTAGAATGTTTATAGTAAGACTCCAGGGTTCACATTTTAAGTAAACTGTTTCCTATGTATGTTTCCTTCCTATGTATGTTCATAATCTAATATGGTTAGACTGGTAGGTAAGCTTACGTGCTGACTTTGTGCAATGAACTTACAACTCTTCAACAGAGAAATTAAAAATGCCAAGAAAGAATGCTGAATAACAAAACAGGGGTACTTTTTTTTTTTTTTTTTTGAGAGGGAAAGAGAGAAACCAAGCAGGCTCCACCCACGGCACAGATCCAGACAGAGAACTCAATCTCATGACCCTGAGATAATGAGCAGGCCAAAATCAAGAGTTGGATGCTGAAACGACTCAGCCAGTGAGGCACCCCAGAAGTAAATACTTTTAATATATAAAGAGCTCTTAAAAGAAAAGATAACTATTACCAGCAGAAAAATGGAAAAATGGACAAAAGAACTGAACAGGCAATTCAAAAAGAAGAAATGGCCAAAACCCAAAATTTGATATGTAGTAAAAGATTTTTTTCCTCCCTACTTAAAAATTTTTCCTGAAAACTCCCATTCAACAGATCACCTTCAATGTTTTTAGCACTACACTGATACCAGCCATCACGTCAAGTAAATGGAACAGGGCTAGATTGTCGTCGACCTGGGTTTAAGTACTTACTTTTGCTGCCACTTCATGTAAGGGGGCCCTGGAAAATGAACTCGACATCCCTAAGTTTGTGTAAAAGGAGGATAATCCCATGCCCTACTTATATCTTAGAGCTACTCTAAAGAAAAAAAAAAAAAAAAAAAGAACTACTTTGAAGACCAAGTGAGGTAAATGGGATGTGACTTTATAGTACTTCCAAACACCACAAAGTGCTTGGGAAATAACTTTAAAAAGTATCTGAGGTGAGAAGATACATTTTATAAATAGGAGAATGAGATAAAAATTTATGGCACTGTCAAGCAGAGAGAGACAACTGTCATATGGTTTCAACTTAAATGTGGAACATAAGGAACAGAACAGAGGACCTTAGGGGAAGGGAGGGGAAATGCACTGGGAAAAAAATCAGAGAGGGAGTTACAAACCATGAGAGGCTCTGGACTCCGGGAAACAAACTGAGGATTACAGAAGAGGGGTGGAGGGAATGGGGCAACCAAGTGATAGGTATTAAGGAGGACACGTGTTGTGATGAGCACTAGGTGTTATACCAACTAATGAATCATTGAACACTACATCAAAAACTAATGATGTACTTATACAGTGAACATAAAAAAATTATTGTATTATTGTAATACTCTGGAATGCATAAAGGCATCAAGATTTCAGAATCTGTTGGCAATCACAGCCCTTTGTGCCAGTAAAGATTTCTAAAATAGCTAATTTTTAACATTTTTGGTAAAAAAAAATTATTATATCTTTCATAATATAATAAACTTATAGTGGCTATGGACCAAATATAGATTATCAGGCAGAGAAAATTATGTGAGGCAAGATTTACAAAACTGATTATGGCAGACACTTTCAGTTGCCTATGCACATCCCTGCTTCATCCTTAGTAACAGAATTCTGATTCAGTTCAGGTTCAGGCTCTAGGCAGCCGTGAGGGTCACAGATCTCACAGGGTGAATGTGAATTAATCTATATCATTTAACCTCCCTTGCTAGTGACTGGCTCAGGTGTGGGCACACACATAGCTCTGGCCAATGAGATTCAACTGAAAGTCTGAGGGGCTGGGAGGCCTGTGTAGCTCAGTTGGTTAAGTGTTTGCTGCTCCCCCTGCTTGTGCTCTCTGTCAAATAAAAAAATAAAATCTTTAAAAAAAAAAAAAAAAAGGAAGTCTGGGTGCCTGGGTGGCTCAGTGGGTAGAGCCTCTGCCTTCGCTCAGGTCATGGTCTCAGGGTCCTGGGATCAAGCCCCGCGTTGGGCTCTCTGCTTAGCAGGGAGCCTACTCCCCCCCGCCACCCCCCTCCCACCGCTTGCTGCTCTGCCTACTTATGAACTCTCTCTGTCAAAAAGAAAAAAAAAAAAGGAAGTCTGAGGGGCCACTTCAGGAGAAGACCATCCTTCCCTAACAACAACAACAAATCCATGAAAAGAAATTATTTTTCTGCCTCTTGACATTATTTGCCTAAGGATGGCATGACTGGAACTGTGACACCCATTTTGCAATGACAAGGAGACAAGCCTGAATGTGAAAGTCAATATGGAAGAACAGAGAGTTTCTTTCTAACACACAACTGATTGAATTAATCAGTCCCACAACTACTCTACTTCTAGCCTTCTCATTGTATGAGCTAATAAACCTGATATTGTTCAAGTTATCTTCTGATGAGTCTTCCATTACTAAAGACCAAAACCAACCATGGTGGAAGATACAGAATAGAAATATTTAGATGTCAACATCTAAAATTAAGCTCTAATTTACAGATCTGAAGTTATAATTCTGCTCTATTAAATGCAATCTAATGATCACTGAGAAAGTTCTGGGACAAACCTAGAACATTCCTGCCAAGTATGCTGGATTCCACAAATAAATGCTAGCCTTGTGTTTCTGTTCTCAGATTTGAGGTAAAGGGTTTGATTATAGACACTTATTAGAAAGTATTACGGATTAGTTTTTTTTCCTCGATAGCCCTCTAAATCCAAAACCAAAATAAAGCTGACTGGTGTCAAAGACTATCTAGCACTGTATTTGATTTGGTCATAACAAAAGTGAGAATCCTAAATTTTATTAACTTTCTAAAGCCAGACAGAATAATAATCTAACCAAGATGAAAGTTACTGCAGCTCAGGTCTTTAAGATGAGACACGGCAGTAAAAAGATTGGATTTTGAGATCACAGACCATATTAGAATCTCAGTTTTGCCAGTTACTAGGACTCAGCCGAGTTACTCAGCCTCTATGAGTTTTAGTTTTCTCATCCATAAAATCTTAACAGTAACACCTCTGCAGAGCTGCGAGAATTAAGTACAAGGATGAGTTTCCAGCACAGTGGTGAGATATATAATAGGCACCCATATATTCTAGTCTCCTAACTTAACAGGGCATTCTGTTCAGAGAACTAAGTTTAAATTCAAATTCAAATTCATTGTGTGGCTCATTGTGTGTCATACCATTTCTCATTTACTACCTGTTCCAATCCTTAACAACCCTGTGAAGTGGCCACTGTATGTCCATCTTACATGAGAAACATAAAGATCACAGAGGAAGGGACTGCTCAAGGTTACATGGCTTGGTGATAGCAGACAAAGGACGCAAACACAGGTCCTCTAAGCCCAAGATTTCAGAACTCTTTTCGTTTTGATTCTGGGCACACTATACTGCTTAAGGTTTTATCCGTAACTACTAATCAAACTCAACATTATTGCTTGTTTGCTCCCAAGAAAGCCCAAATCTAATTCATATTATCCGCATATACTATATTTCTATGAATTCTAGTTTACATATTTTATCCATTTATAAAAATTCTCAGTTTATTCATCTACATACATATTAAACCACAAGTGTAATAGAGGTTATGTCATTATGCTACATTTGCAAGCCACATTCACTGTACAATCACTGAGAATCCACATGTACACGTTAAGACGTACAGCAAATGCCAAATTTAATTCTTACCTTAGTAAGATCCATTCCAAGCCTAACCTGTGACAAGAGATGCATGATAACGCTTTTGTGCTCTTCCACCGACCCTGCCTCCCCTTCATCATCTCTATCATCATGTGAGTCGAAAAGGTCTAAAATAAAACAGATCTGCTTAGACTGGTATTAAATTGGGCCAATATGTGGATGCTACCAGTGCTACAAATCTTTTTTTCCAAACAGATGTTTTTAAGAGAAAGAGTTAAATTTGGGGTACCCGGGTGGCTCGGTCAGTTAAGCGTCTGCCTTCAGCTCTGGTCATCCTGGGATTGAGCCCCTCATCAGGCTCCCTGCTCAGCAGGAAGACAGCTCCTCCCTCTCCCACTCCCCCTACATTTCTCTGTGTCAAGTAAATAAATAAAATCTTAAAAAAAAAAAAAAAAGAGTTAAATTCTCCAAGGTCACTTACCAGCATCACTTGTTCCATTGGACATGGAAGAATTAAGTGACTCCGTGGTATCTGGGCGCTTTAGACTATTTCCTGAACTGCTGTGTGTCAAGACTGAGGCAGATCCAGAGGAACTTAAAAAAAAAAAAAGCAGTAATTATCTTCTTAAGCCTTTTAAGAAAGCAATTCAGTCCTAGTAAGACATTAACCTATAAAGCTATCTGAAACCAATATAGGCACACAGATGACAGAAACAAGCTAGACTTACAGTGAGCTGGTCACACACACACACACATACACACTTTCCAACTCCCTGTCACCCTCATTCTGAGACTGTAAACTGTAAAGTGTGTTGACTGTTTCTTGTCTTGTGCTTTTTGCATAGTGTGTGCTCAACCAAGCCATGCTGAAAGGTCATCAAAAATTAGTAAGAGTTTTGCTTCTGCAACTAAGTTTAAAACTTAGAGTTCATTTTCTTGTCACATTACTTTGCATAAAATTACATATTACTTCTCTGCAACAATTTCTAGAACCTGAAAAATTGCCAAGTCTATTACTTAAGTCTCAAAAGATGTTGTATCTGTATTTTTGAGATCCTTTGATAAAAGCCCACAATGGTATTTAACATTCTTCCCAGTCATTTAAAAACTGTATTTGAAATTACAAAATAAAAAAGCACGGTATTTTTTTAAAAGTAAATTTATGATAACTGAAATTATGAGCTAATTAACAGGTTTAAACAAAGCTTCCTCTCTTAGTGTACCTGTAATCGTAACTCACCCAGGATTACTTGTATATTAATAAAATAATCAAAGGCATACAGTTTACTTAAGTGTAAAAAGAAAGCCAAATTTTTCACACAAAATATTACCCATATAACCAGTTTTTGTGAAAAATTTATGGATGTAAAGCCTATTATATACTCTAATTTAAACACGCTTTGCCCTAATTACGTACCTTCTCTTGGTTTTTTATTTAATAATAAATCCTGGTTTGTTTTTTTTTTAGCAAAACTAAGTAGGAAGTACAGAATTCCCATGTATCCTTTTTCCCCATACATGTACAACATCTCTCCCATACTATCACCATTCTGCACCAAAGTGGTACACTAGTAACAACTCATGAACCTACAGCAGCACATCATTCTCTGACTCAAAGTCCACAGTTTACATTAGGGTTCACTCTCGGTGGTGGACATTCTATGAACTTTGCCAAATCCACCACTGTAGTACTGTAGAGAATAGTTTTCCCTACCCCAAAAAATCTGTGCTCCACGTATATTAGAACATTAAAATACTAGAACATTCTAATATTAAAATATTAGATCAATATGTATTCTAATTTAAACATAGTTTGTCCTGGTTACTTACCTTCTTTTAACTATTTTTCAAAAATCCTTAGGTAACTAAATATTGCTTCTTTGATAATAGTATACATCACAAGGTACTATAACTAATGTCTACCTCATCAGTTTTGAAAGCCAATGTTAAGAGAGATCAAATTATCATTAAATAAAAGAGCTGTATGTTTTGTGGCTCCTTGATATATCATCAAAATAGAGTCAATCTTTTAAATCCATTCACCAAAACCCCCAAATTCTTTAAAACATGTATCTTATTTTAGATGCAATTCCGAAGGTCAGATCTATGCTGTGCTTTTCTTTTTTACTCAGGTTAGAAACCATGTTTGGGCCAAATGAAATGCTCAATAAAGCTCAAAATGAAAAAGGTGATATCATAATTTACCTCGATCAGGACAAAGAACTGAAAGAATGCATTAAAAAATATCAGCAACATCGATAAAAATGATACACATACATGAAAGGTTTATCTGCAGTGGACTAATTTGTATAGTACGTAATCATAATATCATAAACTAAACCAAAAAATGTGAAGGCTGAACTGAATTATAACAGAATCCAAAGTCTTACTGAGTACTTAGGTATGTGTCAAATGCTGTGTCTTTATCTCCGTAACAATTTAACCTACATAACAACTGTATAAGGTAGATATGATTATTCTCCTCATACATGGATGCTCAGCTCAGAGGTTCAGTGACCAGCCTGAGGTCACACAGCTGGTAAGCAGTGGAGCCATTTCAAATGCACGTCTGGCTCCAAAGCACAAGTTCTTTCCAATGTGGACTTCCATCTAGTTTATAATTGTGTGCAACCATACCGTTCAGTGACATAGTTCACATAGAAGCTATCAGTACTGCTGGTCTTTAAAAAGTGAGCAATGAAAACACTTACACGTTCTCTTCCTTCAGAGACCGAAAAACAGTAGACAGAAACTTGACCCCAGAATAAAAAAACAAGTAGTAGCAGCTGATAACCAGCAGGTGTCGCAGGCTCAATGCCCATCAAGATCAGGCAGAGACCATAAATACTGTGAACTAGGCTAGATTTTAAGGAATAAAGATCTGGAGACAACATATTCAATTTGAAGGGCTCACTCAGTTGAGTGTCTACCTCAACCTGGGCCATGATCCCAGGGTCCTGGGACTGAGTCCCACACTGGGCTCCTCACTCAGCGGGGAGCCTGCTTTTCCCTCTGCCTGTTGCTCCCCCTGCTTATACTCTCTCCCTCTGACAAATGAATAAAATCTTTTAAAAAAAAAAATAATAAACAAAACAAAACACCACCCCCCAAAAGTCAACAAACACTCTGCTGGTCAAATAAAACATCTGCAGTCCCTACCAGTTCGGGAATCCAGATTAGGGCATACAAGGAGAGCATAAAATTGAGGGAGAAAAGGAATCCAGTGGTTAGCTGGACACAGAATTTAACTCTGGGCCCCTTCAAATGGGAGGTTCAACAATTGTGTATTTGTCATGGGATGGGTACCAGGAGAGAAAAGAGAAGGAAGCTTACAAGGAGAAAACAGAAAAGCCCACGAGCCTACCAGTGACTCTGCAGACATGCCTATTACATGTGCAACAACTAAGTATTTTAAAATTTCCTATTTCATAAAAATTTCAGGAGAACCCCTTGAAACTGGGGCCAGACTCGGATACTACAAGCTTTCCTGAATATGGTTTTATGCTTCTGGAGGACAGATGAATCCGTTTTGATATTCAATTGTACTCTGTTTAGCATAACACCTAATGTTCAATATATCATTTTTGGTTCTGTTTAAAGAAAACTTGCTTGGAAACATCAAAAATCAATAATAGTAAGTTTTATCAGAATTTTCTTCCAAATGCTTATTTCCTTTTAACCCCACTATCATTAAAAAAAAAAAAAATTCAAAGTTAAAGCTAATTCCTACTAGCAAACTGCTAATAATGGTTTCTCAATAGTTTATTTCCCCCCATATACCATTAAGAAACCAAGATGCTAAACCAAGCCTTTCTGCTAAACTGGTCTTGAGTTGTGAGTTCAAACCTCTCTTCCTTTAGTCTCATGGCTTACCAGTCACTGTATCACACCTATATCACAGATAGTTCACTTTTTCCCACATTCAAAAACTGAATTTAATCCACTAAGACACAAAACTTATTGAACCAGTCCATTATTTCCTTACAAATTTTGAGATTTTGAACAGATCCAATTGTATAGGAATACTGTATTTCTCAGTTCATGTGTACACTTGAGAAAACTAGGGGGTGCCTGGGTGGCTCAGTGGGTTAAGCCTCTGCCTTCAGCTCAGGTCATGATCTCAGGGTCCTGAAATCAAGCCCCGCAACCAGCTCTTTGCTCAGCAGGGAGCCTGCTTCCCTCTCTCTCTTTGCCTGCCTCTCTGCCTACTTGTGATTTCTCTCTGTCAAATAAATAAAATAAAATCTTAAAAAAAAAAAAAAAGGAAGGAAGAAAAAACCAGAGTCCTATACAGAATTTCTCATTAAAAGAAACCAAGATATGAGGCCTAAGGACTGGCTGGGTGGCTGATGTACTGGGCTTACAAATTCACATATAATCATTTCCAAATTTGCACCATCCTGCAAAGCAAACCTCAAGCTGTAACAATAATACCAACTCCTGAGAAAGCAGCAGAGTTGGAAAAAAAGGCCCAACAAAAATTAAGCCAATTGTATCTACAATAAACACAAGTAACATTAAAGCAAATAAATATTAATTTGCTTTCCATATATGTGAGTGCTTAATGCCAGATACTTTATTAAGCACTTGACTGACCTTATTCTCATTTAAATATTCACAATGACCCCTTGAAGTTTAAACTATTATTTATCCATGTTTTACAAATGAGGAAACTGAGGATTAAATAGGTTAAATAACTTGACTAAGATCACACACCTTTGTTGTTTTTTTTGAAGACTTATTTATTTGAGAGCGAGCGAGTGCACAAAAGCAGGAAGAGCGGAGAGGGAGAAGAAGCAGGCTCTCCACGGAGCAGGGAGCCCGACATGGGGCTTGATCCAAGGACCCCAGGATCATGACCTGAGCCCAAGGCAGCTGTTTAACTGACTGAGCCACCCAGGTACCCCTGTTGTCGTTGTTTTTTAATTTTTTTTTTTTTAAGCAATCTCTATATCCAACGTGGGGCTGGAATTTAGAACCCCAAGGATCAAGAGCTGCATGCTCTGCCAACTGAGCTATCCAGCTGCCCAAGATCACACACCTCTGAAGCAGACCAGATTTAGAACCTATTCTTTCTGAGATTCTAAAATCCAAAGTCTTAACCATGGCAACTATAGCAAGGCATGTTTTGCTTATCAGCTACCAGGTAAATGACTTTCCAAATATAAAGCCTTGTTTTGCAATGGAACATACCTAGCTTTTTCAATGATAAAAAACCAGTCAAATATCTTCTAATGAGGGAAAATCTATCATCAATATCTATCAAAATCTGCCTGGAATCCACATGCTTCCCTCATTCCCATGCTATTACCTTACCTAAGGCTATTAACATTTCTCAATTTAATACCCCGTTTAGGCTGATCTCCCTACCTGTAATGCAGCCCCACTTCATTCAATTTTAAACACAATCTAGGCAGTCTATTTTTCTAAAATGCAGACCTGACCAGCAACTACTATTTTTTGTGAGAAAATGTCCAAATTTTGTAAAAGGCTAAAGGAGTCTTAGATGACCTGGCCCTTTTCAACACCTTCTGCATCTTTTTTTTTTTTTTTTTAAACAACTTATGCTACAGCCAAATTCAACAACTTACAGCTCCCACAAAGTAGCCCAACTCCTCTCCCTTTGTCTACAGGCCTGCCTTAAAAGGGTTCTATCTCCAAGAAAACATTTCCATTTTCCCCTCCTTACTGCCATGTCCCTTCTCCCTGCTCACTCACATTCTTACCTTACAATCATACCCTCTCCCTCCTCTGTGAATCCTTCCCTCACTTCTAAGGACTTCAAAATGCTCCCTGGCTTTCTGTGCTTAGCACAGATCCCACTGGATTATGCCTGCAGCAAGTTCCCTGAAGGCAGGAACGGGGCTTTTTTCAGCTCGGGATCATTCCTCCACTAGTATAGTGCCTGGCTAGTGAGTGCTGTGTATCTCCATTCTAATGTAAAACAAGTAATGGTGCCCTCTTATTTGTATAATACTCTCTAGCTTTCTCACTCTCATCTGACCCTCTCCTAATGTTGGCGCTATGGAAATAATGTCAGGAGTTCAATTAACAATACTGGCATATTACTTTAGCTGATGCTAATTTATTCTATTTAAATTAAGTCAAAAGTATTTGAATTAAGTCAAAAGTCACAGAACTGGCTTTGATCAATAAGCCAATCAAAAAAGCAGCTTTATTATAAGGGAGTCTGTCAATCACACCAGTCTCAAAATAAAATTAATTTTTAAAATCAAGAGTCATTTAAATACATAGCTCAATTACTTACTCTATTAAGCGCTTTGGGGATGAGCCACTTTGATGGAATTCATCAGCATCATAGAATTCGTCTTCACTGCTAGAATAAGAGAACTCGGGGACAGTATTTGGAGACAAGTTGACATGGCTTGGAGAAGTCAAACTGCTACTAGGTGGTGAGTGCCCACTGCCTAGGAAGTAAAAACATTTGCAATTAGGAGACAATGTTGGTACTAGAGAGAAAAAAATTAGGGAGATGGAGTCAAAACAGACTTTTCTAAAATCAAGAAAAGTTAAGTTGGTAGAAGTCCTTACACTCTCTGTAAAGAAAATCAACACTTAACCTAGCCAAAGAAAAAGGCAAATCACGTAATAGAATGGGACACAGACTTTTAAATGAAAAACTGCTATGTTCCCATTTATAAATATCCATAATTAGAAAGGGAGCTCTTTCAATTGTAATCACAGTGTGTGAGTTCTGGGGTCAGAAGCCCCACAACAGATACAATACCAATGGAGAGTCAGGCCTCCTATTTTATACTACAGAATCAGATATTTTAAAAATGCAGCAGAGACACAATGAGAATGCATAATGGAAAGAATACCAAAGACCACATGAAAGTTAAAATATTGTCCAGGATATCACATTCACATTAGTCATTATGTTTTGGCAGTCACATGAAAACACAAAAGCACCACACACAACCCTAGCACTCACCATCCAAACTCCTTACTTCTTTTCTACCTACGTCAAAGTCAGGTGCCTGGGGCTCAGGGGCAGAGAAAAACAGAGGTCTACTATGGGAAGAATGTGGAAAAGGAAAGGACTAGAAAAATCATCTTTCTATACCTAAGCAGTCTAAGGAAACGGAAATTAAAAGAGATCCACAGAAAGACTACTATCTAATCTCTGTGATCATGATTCACTGTCTAGTAACAAACAATAAAAGTATCAAACCATGGAGGACGACTGAGATTAATTCAACAAGTGTTTACAGAGAGAGCATCTACAGGCTCTTGGCAATTTATGCCAATCTGCTATAGATGCATGACAGAGATTAAATTTAATTAAGTCAATGCTGGTAATCTAAAAACCAGGCCACAGTTATAGAAGTTGAGAAACAGCAGCAACAAAAATGAATCCACAGTCACCCATGGATTGTTAGCCCATTCTTGTGTCAACAGTTAGAGAAAAAGCACATCCACCTGCCACATTTAGTTGTCACGTTCACAAAGATATTTTAAAAACATAACAGAAAAAGTTTGCACCAAAAAAGGTAATCTTACTGTGGAAATTCCAAAAATAGTTCATCTTAGCAAATAACTTTAAATTCCCCGCCCCCTGCAATACTGGCAGTAAAACTGGAAAGAGACTTTCTCTTACTGAAAGAGGCAATAATAATAATAATAATAAAGCCTCCAAACCACCCAGGAATTAAAAATGATTAAGTAACACGCAAACACTCCAGGTGATCACACAATTAAAAATGTGTCCAAGAAGAAAATGAGTTTGGGACTAAAAAAAACAAAAAAACAAAAAAACAAACAAACACAAAAAACTGAGTTTTCCTTATAAGAACAAACAATATTATTTTTTTTCCTCAGTTGTTACTTTCTTTTTTGTATCAGATAGAGAGTTAAGGAAAGGTGAAGAAGAAATTAGGTTGGAAAGAAAGCAAGAAATAAATCACATGTCAATTTCATTTCTAAAAGTCCTTTAAATACACCTACTCTAAAATGCTGTGTTTTAAAAGTTATCTTCTGAAATAATTTATATCCTAAATTATTTATAATTATCCTAAATGTACACAGGAAGAATACCTACTTTTTCAAAGTTTGTAACTGATTTTATGTATCTCTAAACAGACAACTTTGACTGTGTTTCCAAGCTGACATAATCCTTTCTTTAGTAAAAGGTGAAAGATTTTATATAATCTGAAGAGAAACCAAAGTAGCCTTTTTTTCTTTTTTTTTTGTTTTTTTTTTGTTTTTTTTGAGAGAGAGAGAAAGAGGGAGAGAGACAGGGAGAGCGAGAATCTTTATTTATTTATTTATAATATTTATTTATTTGACAGAGAGAGCACAAGTAAGCAGATCTGCAGGTGAGAAGCAGGCTCTCTGCTGAGCAGGGAGCCTGACAAGGGGCTCAATCCCAGACTGAGCCACCTAGGAGCCCCAGGGAGAGTAAGAATCTTAAGTAGGCCCCACACCAACCAAATGTGCCCGATGCAGGGCTCTGTCTCAAGACCCTGAGATCATGACCTGAGCCGAAATCAAGAGTCGGATGCTTAACTGACTGAGTCACCCGGGTCTCCTAGAGTATTTTTTTTTTTTTTTTAAAGATTTTATTTATTTATTTGACACAGAGAGAGAGAGAGAGAGATCACAAGTAGGCAGGGAGGCAGGCAGAGAGAGGAGGAAGCAGGCTCTCCGCGGAGCAGAGAGCCCGATGTGGGGCTCGATCCCAGGACTCTGGGATCATGACCTGAGCCGAAGGCAGAGGCTTTAACCCACTGAGCCGCCCAGACGCCCCTAGAGTATTCTTTTATATTAAAAACAAAACAAAACGAAAGAAAAAAGAAAACACAGGTACTATTTTTAAAATGAACAAAAGATGATACAAGTAATGAAATACAGAAAAAAGCCAAACATTTCAAGCTCATTATTCAAATTACTTGTATTTTCCCAAGAACTTCAAATAAGAGCTATTTTTGCTTTGTTTCAAATTCAGAAGACAGCGGCCCAAGCTGTTAAATATTAAAGAACAAAGTAACAGTATCAGCATCTTTACTAATTCAAATTTCAAAATGGGCTAAAGTCACAAGGTAATTTTCATTATTACAGGACAGGAGGAAAGTCCTGTCTAGGAAAGAAATCTGTGGAGCAATAAACAGGGGCTCACCTCCTACTTCCTCAAGGCATAACAGGGACAAAAGCACGAAGTTTTCCTTTGATTGATCTCAACATAAAACTGATCAGTTTTCAAACAAGAAATAAATCTAATACTAACACTGATAGTATGCCTGTAAATTACAGAAAAAAATAAAGGCCATAGTCTAAATAAAGAGAATACATGTTAAAATGAAGTATCTTTTTTTGCTTATAAAATGACAAAAATGTGAAAGAATGATACATTTAACCTTAAAAAAATATATGTGCCAGAAGTGCTTCTACAGGGCGCCTGGGTGGCTCAGTGGGTTAAGCCTCTGCCTTTGGCTCAGGTCATGATCCCGGAGTCCTGGAATCAAGTCCCGCATTGGGCTCTCTGCTCAGCAGGGGGCCTGCTTCCCTCTCTCTCTCTCTCTGCCTGCCTCTCTGCCTACTTGTGATCTCTCTCTCTGTCAAATAAATAAAATCTTTAAAAAAAATAAAGTGCTTGTACAAGGATATTCACTAAGTACTGTTTGTAATGGGAAAATCCTGGAAACAACCTAAAGCAAGATTATGCAATGGGGAAAAGACAGTCTCTCCAATAAAAGGCGCTGGGAAGGCTGGGCAGCTGCATGTAAAAGATGAAACTGGAACACTTTCTAACACTATACACAAAAATACACTCAAAAATGGATTGAAGATCTAATGTGAGACTTGAAACCATAAAAATCCTAGAAAAGAGCACAGGCAGGAATTTCTCTGACATCGGCTGTAGCATGTTCTTCTAGATGTGTCTCCCTGAGGCAAGGCAAACAAAGGCAAAAATAAACAATAGGGATTACATCAAAATCAAAAGCTTTTCCACAGCGAAGGAAGCTATCGACAAAACAAAATGGGAGAAGATATCTGCAAATGATATGTCCAATGAAGGCTTAATATTCATAATATAGAGAACTTCTACAACTCAATACCAAAAAAAAAAAAAAAAAAAAAATCTGAATTAAAAAGGGGCAGAGAAAGAAGGGGGGGGGGCGTCAGAGGACTGAATAAACGTTTTCCAAAGAAGTACAGATGGCCAACAGACAGATGAAGAGGTGCTCAATGTCATGAATCATCAAAATGCAAATCAAAACCACAATGGTATCACCTTACACCAGACAGAATGGCTAAAGTCAAAATGACAGGAAATAACAAGTGTTACAAACACTAATTCAGAAAGATACACACACCTCTAAGGCTTACTGCAGCATTATTTACAATAGCCAAGATATGGAAGCAACCTGTACCCATTAACAGGTGAATAATGAAAGAAAATGTGGTGTACACACACACACACACACACACACAGACACACACAGAGGAATATTACACAGCCATAAAAAGGATGAGATTGTGCCATTTGAGACACCATGGATGAACCTAGAGGTTATAATACGCTAAGTGAAATAAGCCCAACTGAGAAAGACAAATACCACATGACTCCACTTACGATTTAAAAACATAACAAAACAAAAAACTCCACAAATAAACAAACAAAAAGCAGAATCAAGCCTGTAATACAGATAATAAAATGATGGTTGCCAGACAGGAGAAGGGTGGAGGGTTGAGCAAAATGGATGAAGGGGAAAGGGGAATACACGATTCCAGTTATGGAATAAGTCATAGGGAATAACAGGCACAGCATAGGGAATATAGTCAATGATGGCATAACAGCGGTTAACAGGACAGATGGTAGCTACACACTTGGGGGAACATAGCATAATGTATAAACTTGTCATATCACTAAGGTGTCACCTGAAACTACTGTAACATTGTTTATAAATAAATAAATAAATAAAAATAAATAAATAAATCTGGGGCGCCAGGGTGGCTCAGTCAGTTAAGCAACAGCCTTCAGCTCGGGTCGTGATCCCAAAGTCCTGGGATCAGCCCCCCATCAGGCTCCTTGCTCAGCAGGGAGTCTGCTTCTCCCTCTGCCCGCTGGTGCCTTGCTTGTGGCACAACTTGCTCTCCCCCAACTCCGTGTCAAAATAAATAAATAAAATCTTCAAAAAAAAAAAAAAAGGCAATTATTCCTCAAGCTTCTGGTTCTATCACAAAGTTAACCACTTCAAGTATAGAATGATGGTAAAATTGTATCTCCAACACAAATATGTAACACATTTCACCCTTTTTCCCATCAGCAATCAAACACAAACCTTAAATGTTAATGGGGAGTTATGAGAATTAAAGAAATTATATAAATTTGTACCTGTACTATTTGGTGTTGGAGTCTGATGATGTCCCAATGTAGTTAATACAGGTCCAACAGGTAGCGAAGATGGACGCTGTTCTGACTTACATAACTGAGAAGGTTCTAGAAGATTTGAACATATGAAATAAGTTAGAAAAAAAGCCAAATACAACTGTGTTAACTGCAACTGTGTGGAATTCAAAATCCTAAAGATCAGTAATTTTTGAAACTGTCTCATGCTGCTCCCTCTTCTGGACCTTCTCTCCCCTTTAAACTCAATGGTGATATACTACCAACCACTAAAACATTAGGATATCAAGAGACTTATCGAGGCAGACCAAAACCTCAGTAAAAATGCTCTATAAAACTAGCAAACACTTCTGATAATAAAGTCTTTCTAAGCATCAAACCACATAAAATCATTTTAAAATGAGGCACATGGGACACCTGGGTGGCTCAGTTGGTTGAGTGTCCCACTCTTGATTTTGGCTCAGGTCTGGTCTCAGGGTCATGGAATCAAGCCCTGCACTAGGGCTCTGCGCACAGTGGGGAGCCTGCTTGAGAGTCTTTCCCTCTCCCTCTTGCACACACAGGCATGCTCTCTCTCTCTCTCTCTCTCTAAAGTAAGTAAATCCTTAGGGGCGCCTGGGTGGCTCAGTTGGTTATTCATCTGCCTTTGGCTCAGGTCATGATCCCAGAGTCCTGGCATCAAGTCCTGTACTGGGCTCCTTGCTCAGCAGGGAGCCTGCTTCTTCCTCTGCCTGCCATTCCCCCTGTTTGTGCGTCTCTCTCTCTCTCTCACCAACAAATAAATAAATAAATAAATCTTAAAAATACACAAATCTTTAAAGAAATAAAATGGGGGCACAGTAGTATTTCCTCTTTAGCCCAAGATATTATGTTCATTCTCTTAAAGAATCAAAATTCACAAAAGCATTTCACATAGTTTTAAGTTGTTTTTTTTTAAAGGTTTTATTTATTTATTTGACAGAGAGACACAGTGAGAGAGGAACAGAAGGAGGGGGAGTGGGAGAGGGAGAAGCAGGCTTTCCGCTGAGCAGGGAGCCGGATGTGGGGTTCAATCCCAGGACCCTGGGAACATGACCTGAGCTGAAGGCAGATGCTTAACGACTGAGCCATCCAGGCAACCCTACTCTGAAGTACTTTTAAAGGGATTTTTTTGTTACAATTTCTGACTTAACTAAATCATCGAGAAAGCAGGAATGTTGGATTCAACAAAAGGTAAAAGGAATTCATACACATAGCTGTTGTCCCTAAGCCTTCCTTTGTTAGTTTAAAAAAAAAAAGTACTATTGATTACTCTATACTTAAAAATACAGGTCTTTCTAATCGATAGGCGTAACAAATTTCAACCTTCCCTTCCATTACCTAGAGTCCACCATCAAGAAGAAAACATTTGTATTCTTCATAGCTATAAAAAGTATCCCAAAATAGAAAGTTTCTGGATTACCTTCAAGTAGGTCAATGTATATTAAGATTTCTTTGGTAGCATGAATCCTGGGTCATAGGATTCTGTCCCACCAGCTAATCTAAGTCTTAGTAACCATGTTTTCGTTTCATCTCACTATGAAAACCAAAAGCTTTTTCACTGTATTAAAAAAATCCCCCAAACCAAAAATATTATCTTTTTTTTCCAGTTCATTTTCTGCTGCTCCATATTTTTGTGATTCCTTTTGTTTATTAAAAAACAAAACGAGGGATGCCTTGGTGGCTCAGTTGGTTGAGCGGCTGCCTTCGGCTCAGGTCATGATCCCAATGTCCTGGGATCGAGTCCCACATCGGGCTCCTTGCTCAGCAGGGAGCCTGCTTCTCCCTCTGCCTCTGCCTGCCTCTCTGTCTGCCTGTGCTCACTCTCTCTGACAAAAAAACAAAACAAAACAAAACAAAACGAGGGGTGCCTGGGTGCCTCAGTTGGTTGAGCGTCTGCTTTCTGCTCAGGTCATGATCCCAAGGTCTTAGGACCGAGCCCCACATTGGGCTACCTGCTTAGTAGGGAGCCTACTTCTCCCTATCCCGCTGCCCCTGTTTGTGCTCTCTCATTCTATCAAATAAATAAAATATTTTTTTTAAAAAAAGACAAAACAATAAAACCAAAAACGAGCCCTTCAAGATTTATGATAGCCGTACAAATTAAGTTTTTTTCTAATCAATGAAATTGAAACATTTTTGCAAATACCATACCTGGAGGTAAGACAGTCTGGGTAGGCATTGTGTTGATCACAGGTTCCAAGGGACTAGGTTGATATATTGCATCTACAGGATTAATAGTACTCTGAGATAAAGAAACACGGTATAGTTATTTTTAATTAAATGCCCTTCCAGTGCTCACCCTCCCAAATGTATGAAATGCCCACATTTCTGACAGCAAAGTCCTGAGGGTAGCTATATAGATATGCTGATCAAAATGCAAAGAAGAAATGAAATGCATTTATGATATAGAAGTCTAGAGTTTCTTAAAAAACAAAACATAGTAAGAAGGGAAAATGAAAGAATTTCTGTCATATGGAAAGATAAAGCTAAATGAAAAAACCTACAAAGAGTTGTAAAATGGGAAAACTTCAGAAAGTAAAAATAGTTAACTTCTGGGGACGCCTGGGTGGCTCAGTTGGTTAAGCAGCTGCCTTCGGCTCAGGTCATGATCCCAGCGTCCTGGGATCGAGTCCCGCATCAGGCTCCTTGCTCAGCAGGGAGCCTGCTTCTCCCTCTGCCTCTGCCTGCCACTCTGCCTGCCTGTGCTCGTTCACTCTCTCTCCCTCTCTCTCTCTCTCTCTGACAAATAAATAAATAAAAATCTTTAAAAATAGTTAACTTCTGAATTCAGTTCAGTACTTCTCACTTAATTCTTAATTCACCACAAATAATGTTTATCGAATATAGAAATACTCTCTCTTACTTTGATGTTATTAAACATTACAACTACAACTGGTAAATACACCTGCACCACTAGGATTTTATCTTTCCATCTCATACTATTGCCACCTTCTATCACTGTGTACACAATGTACAGGTACCTAGTTTTATAGTCACTAAATGCAAAGAGATATATCTTCTAATTGGGGAATGCAGGGAAGAAGGCTTTCTTTTTGAGGATTTAGAAGGAAAAAAGTAGATATGCAGTTACAGTTTTAGAGGAAAAAAAAAGTCTAGGTCTTTCTGATTTCAAGCCAAGAACTTACTCTGCCAGCATGAGGACATTTTAAAAACAAGACTCCATAGTTTACTGATGCTTTTTTACTTGGAGGTGGGTAGTTAAGTTTAAACTAAGGTCTTTGCCAGAGTAAAATTTAGATCTATCATTTAGAAGACTATACCAGATAAAACCCGAGAAAGAAAATTTTAAGTTCTTTAGTTTTCTGTGCTCCAGAAAACTAAACTTCAAATATGTATTAGGGAAGGCTTATAATAGAAAATAATGAAACAGATTTAGAAGAGAAATAACTTTACTGGTGAATGAGCCCCAAAAGTATTCATAAAAATTTAGAAGCCCCTAGCAATGGAAACTGAGTTAAGGGGAAAGTTTTTATAGCATTCTCATTTAAAGCCTAAGTTTGATTTTTTTTAAACCCCCTCTCTGCATAAGTCTTAAAAATCATTAAATCAGATCTTTTAAATCAACTGACTTGAGCACAAGAATTCTGATGTTTGTCACAATGATAGTCTACTTACTAAAAATATTTTAACAGGAAAATAAAGGACACTTAGAGAAGAGACCCTGAAAATAAACACTAATAAAAACCCTAATAAAATGAAGTAGGGAAAGTCTTTAAGTACTGGGAAGAGCACAGATAAAACAGACTCGGAATTTTAATTCCTTAGAGTCTTTATTCTACCAAGATTTGGCAAATCTTTTATCTACTATGGTCCTCGCTTTCCCATTCTGTAACATGAAGAAATGTCTGGATTATATGTTCTACAGGGGCTTTCTGGTTATTACTTTATGATTCTATCTTCAGATACTGGACCAGCACATAATAACTAAACAAATGTCTCAACAAGTCCTGCAGCTGTTTTTAGTATAAATTCCTTGTTTTTACCTAATGGTTTTCTTCAAAAAACTCCCAAGTGTTTTACAAAGGCAAAATCCCACCATTAATATCGATTCACAGGAAGGAGAGTATGTCACCTCCTTATCTGCACCTTTTATGTAAGAAAAATTACTGAAGAGACTAAGAAATAACTTTGGAAAAAGGGACCAGCAAAATTCTATCTTTTGAATGTAATCTTTTGTCTTCCAGATGAAATGTTCTAAATCTAAAGATTTAGCTAATCTGAAGATCAGATTTTTGCATGTGTAAGTACCAAATATCTTTTGTTGCTTGCTTTAATAGAAAATGTAACTATTCCATACTTATCTATAGTCCTTGTTCAATCAATTTCAGGCTAAACTATGTCAAATGACATTCTACACCTTGCTTTGAAAATAAATGTGCAGAGCTTTAGAAGCACAAATAATCCTCAGCTTTAACCAGCTGTAACATTAATAACATTTACATAAAATAAAAATTATATGTACATGTATTTATGTATAGCTAGCTAGCATTTATTAATTCTGTGCTCATCCTGTACCTTATAACAATGTTCATCTGAGGTAGACCTAGCCACCGTTCTTTAAAGATGAGGAAACTGAGGCTCAAAGGTCAAGTAACCTGCCTAAGATCACTAGTGAGTAGCAGGGCCAGGTTCTAGCTGTGTGGGTCTAAGATTTGAACCATGAACGCTTCCCTTTTTAAAAATAAAAACTCTTAAAGAAAAATGCTATAGTTTTTGATCAGTGATTCAAGCATCGTTATTTTCTAAAAGTTTAGATTTTTTTGTAAGTATAAACTTTCTAGATGTTTTTAATTGCAAATGACCAAGCATTCTTGGTATGTAAAACTACCAATTTTGGGGGTGTCTGGGTAGCTCAGCTAGTTAAGCAGCTTGCCTTTGGCTCAGGACATGATCTCAGGGTCCTGGGATTGAGGCCTGCATTGGGCTCCCTGCTCAGTGGAGAGCCTGTTTCTCCCTTTCCCTCTGCCTGCCGCTCTGCCTACTTGTGCTCTCTCTCTGTCAAATAAATAAAATCTTTTTTTTTTTCCAAATAAATAAAATCTTTAAAGAAAAAAAAAACCCTGCCAATTTTCTTAACATAATAAAAAGTAATTTCGCTTTGAGGAAAAAGAGAGAAAAATAATTGCCAACATGATTTTCCTCAGGATCTCTGGGGACCATGACATGTTAGACAACATATATAGTCCTTTTCACGAGGCTTACAATCTTAAGTGGTAGCTCAGGAAAAGATACTACATTACATTACACTGTATTTAGATCCCATAATTGTATTATATCACTCTGGCTCAAACTCTGAACTCACACTGTGAAAAGAAAGATAAAAATTCCAATGTCTTTAATTCAAATTTTAAAAATGCTTCTTCTCTTATCTCTGGCTTCACAAGAAATATGCAAACAATATCGATATTTAACTTTTTTCATTTTAAACCAAATATAAAGATAAGATGCTTATTCTTTTCAGTACAATCATGAGATGGTTTTCAAGATTTTGAAGTTTCCAGGTCTCAGACAAGTTGACATCTGTAAAGTCTTGGGACAAAAAAAGGGGCGGCCTCCTACTTTAGAGACTTCTAAAGAAAAGTTATCATAAAAATAGGGTCACTCCAACTACAAATCTTCAAACTCTTTTATTTCCAGATGGGAAATACCCACAATAAAATTTTCTTTTCTTTTTAAAGGAGAGGTTGAACCTAAGGGTAGAGTAAAATGCTGAGGAGGAGGAAAGAATCAGAAAATGGCTGTAAGTGAAAGAATTCATGTTGCAATTTGTCCTAATAAAAACAATATATATACCACAGTAGCAATGACAGTTAACATAACACACAAAATCTAAAAATAAAATAGAAACCGATTAACAATATTAAATAGATTAAGATATGTTTCAATACTGAATCCCTCCCCTTCTGCTTTCATCTGAGAAAAAAAGAAGTTTGACAAGAAATAAAGCATTGTGAGTTATGCCTTAGTCATAAAAGCTGTATTTTCATACCATGATTAACCCCTCATGTTAACACATGCAACGTGATTCAATCTGAACCAACACTTAGAAAAATTTTAACATTACCCCTGCAAATGATTGCTGAAAGATGGCTAACTTTAGAAGCTTAAGGAAAATTGCAAGAATCAACAACAAAAAGCAGTGAGTAGGTGAAAAAAGGAATTTGTGTTGAAAAATGAGAAGAAGTTCAGGCTTCTCCTGACATGACTGGTTATAATGCTCTGCAGAAGTAAAGGGAAAGAAAAAGATTAGATTAAACTTACTATAATTCCATCTGCGTGCTTCTCCGCATTACACTGGTCCTTAAGGAAAAATGTTAAAAATATTAACTTCATTCTTTTACTTAGGTAAGTCCTTGTGTACTTGCTTTCCTATTATGAAAACTTATTTTACTAGTAAGTAACAATGTTAGAAAACTATTTTTTGGCTTCTATTGAGATTATAATTCCATCTGTACATCACTAGCCAAACATAATTCCATCACTGGCTACACAACCACCAGCAGCAGCAGCATGGCAATTGTTTTTCTATATAGGCACTTAATTAAATTCATTATTAATATCCTATGGAACTGTGTAGTCATATCAGTATCAACTATTAACAGCAGATATACTAATTAAGGATTGAAGACCCTGTATATTATACCAAGTACCCGCAACCCCCCAACTCTCTCTACACTTTAAAAGTGTAAGAATCATATATCCTTAAAAACTTGGGATATAAGACATGATTTCCTGTATTCTGGCTACAGGCCCAAGAATTATACTTTTCTAAATAGATGGTTTTTCTTTTAGTAAACATAAT
This sequence comes from Martes martes, assembly GCF_963455335.1. Taxonomy (NCBI): domain Eukaryota; kingdom Metazoa; phylum Chordata; class Mammalia; order Carnivora; family Mustelidae; genus Martes; species Martes martes. The sequence goes on from NC_137891.1 coordinate 150,740,914, forward strand.
CACTGTATCCATGGAATGACATAGGAATTAACTTACTACCTGACAAATATTTTGCATTTATTATTCCAGTTACTCCACCAATAACTCTATAAGGTAGGTGCTATTATTATTCCTATTGGACATTTGAGAATATTGAGACAGAGAGGGGTGGGGAGCGAGGATTCCGATAATCTGGTTTCAGAACTCATGTTCTTAAATATGCTATTTTGCCTTGCTTATCTTAAGGATGTACTTCAGGAAGAAGGTGGTGGAAAGTTATCAACACATATTCATTTCTGTAATTATAATCCAATTATTTGTATTATGTAGATAGTATGTTTAATTTTAAATAAACTGTTTAAAGTTCTAGCTCATACTATCTGGAAATTTCTAAGTTTTAACAGAAACCAATATTTGGTCTTGGTCTTAAACATAATGGCCAAGTTATATCTCATTTATATCTGTAACTTTTTCTTTAACTACTGAGTTTACTCAGAAATATACACATTGAAGGGTCAACCAAGACCGATTTGAAGATTTGGGATTTTTTTTTTTTTTTAAGTGCAGGTACAGAAAAGTATTAACATAGCAGGCCTATCAGCCTGCAAAGCTGACCTTTGGCTAGTGACTAGGAACTTGGATTTCAGGAGGGTCCCCACTACTTTATGTGATAAGACTGGCTCACTGTGCCTAAACTGTTTAAGTAAACAATAGGGTTTATGCTAACAACTACCTTTCCTTCTGGAAGTCTGGAATCTTGGTTAAGTGCTAGGTAGAGATGCTTACATGTCAAGGTCCCAAGAAAAACTGTGGGTGTTGAGTCTTCAAATGAGCTTCTCTAGTAGACAACATTTTACATGCGGGTTTTGTTTTGTTTTGTTTTTTAAGATTTTCTTTGAGACAGATGGAGAGAGGGAGGGAGAAAGAGAGCGAGCATTGGGGGGAGGAGGGATGGAGGGAGAAGGCTAAGCAGACTCCCCACTGAGCAGGGAGCCCATGTGCAGCTTGATCCCAGTACACTTAGATCATGACCAGAGCGGAAGGCAGAGACTTAACCAACTAAGCAACGCACATGCTCCAAAATTTCACATATGTTGTCACAATTTGTTGCTGGTGGAAGTAAGCACAGTCTGAGTCTACTGGGAGAGGAGAGGATACTTGGAAGTTTGTGTCTGGTTTCCTCTGGATTTTGTCCCATGTGTCTTTTCCCTTTGCTGATTTTGCTTTGGATCCTTTGCTTTAATGAAGTACAGCTATGAAAATGACCATACACTGGGTCCTGTGAGTCCTCCAAGCAAATCATCAAAATCATCAAACCTAAAGGTGATCTTGGGAACTTCTGGCACAGTAGGTATCTTTTACATATCCTTGACAATGACTGCATTTTAACTGTGTAATTCATGCTGGGGTTTCCCCCTATTTGAAAAATTAGCTATATATTTAGAATATCCAAAGTTTCAGTTAATTTTTTTTTAAAGATTTTATTTATTTGACAGAAAGAGATCACAAGTAGGCAGAAGAGGCAAGCAGAGAGGGAGGGGGAAGCAGGCTCCCTGCCGAGCAGAGAGCCTGATGTAGGGCTTGATCCCAGGACCCTGGGATCATGACCTGAATCAAAGGCAGAGGCTTTAACCCACTGAGCCACCCAAGCGCCCCTCAGTTAATTCTTAACAGACACAGCTGAAAATAAATTGAGAATTATAGAGAAAGAGAAATTGAAGTTTCTTGCTTAGATGACACATTAATTCTGGCCTTCCCCTATTAATTTCTAAATATTAAATTGCTTTTCCCAAGGGATTGATTTCCTGGAAAGAAATATTATATACTTGTGATAGATTAAATTTTCCAGAAATGGCCCCAGTAAGAGGTAGTGTTCACCCTTACCCTAGAACATAGGGGGGGGCCTTTGTGACTGTCTCTACCAGTAAGTACAGCACAAGTGACTCTGTATTTTCTAAGACTAGGTCATGGAAATGTCACAAATTTTCACCTTGTTTTCTAGGAGCCCAAACCACCATACTGTGACAAAAATTTAAGCAGCTGTAAAGAAGACTATAGGGAGAAGAAGCTAGGCCCCCCACTGCAACTTTTCAGGCATGTGAGTGAGCCACCTTGAAAGGAGATCCTCTAGCCCTGTATCAAGTCATTATAGGTGACATTTCATGACAGAAACAAGTCATGAGGTCTACCCAAACTGCGTATTTGTGAGCAAAATTTAAATGAGTGCTGCTATTTTAAGACACTCAGTTTAGATGGGTTTGCTATGCAGTGATTGATTACCACATTATGTATGTGTATTATCTAAGAAAGCAACCACTTTTAATTCTGGTATAATTTAAAATAAATTTCAATATCTGACAAACTTTTCCCCCAAAATGTTCTCAACTAATAATATATGAGTATATAATAATATATGAGTATTTTAAATCAGGGTTCATTATTTTTTTACTGTTGTGGTCTTTTAAGGCACAATCAAATCAGATTTTGTTCTACTACCTAAAAAGGCTACATTCATCCCCTCCCCACTCCCACTTCCATCTTTCTTTTTAAAAATTGTTTTCTTTTTGTTTTATAAGTATAACAAAAGTGGTCTTTAATCACGGTCAGCTAAAGCTAAATCTCAAGTATTACTGAACTAGAGATCTGACTGAATTCAATATGAATTATGTTAATGAAACAGAAAAGAATGCTATTTCCCACTTAAATTATACTGTATGTTTATCTGGTTATAAATCCCTCATTCCTTAATACAAAGGCTATTCTCTTCTCAAAACATACCAGCATGACTGAGATCTGGAAATATGATAATGAACAAAAACATCAGCTCAACATAATTTGGGAAGACATCTGACCAGGGTACTCCCAGTATTTTTAAAACCATGCCTACCAACAAAATACATACAATATACCCACATCTCTCTAATAACGCAATGCAGTCTAGTTAAAGCTCCCTTAATTATGGACCAATACACTTACTAATTATATGCAAGAAAAAATAAAGACACTAATTCAAGTTTGATGAGATTCAACAGATGACGCTAGGACTGGAAATCTACATGCAGAAAAATAAATCTAGACCCCTACCCTCACACCACAAAGATGAACTCAAAGTGGATCATAAACAAATATGAGCTAAAACGTTAAAACTCTTAGAAGAAAACACAGGAATAAATCTTTGTGATATAGGATTAGGCAATGACTTCTCAGATAAGCCACCAAAGGTACAAGCAATAGAAGACTGATAAACCAGACTTCATAAAAAATAAAAATATGCATGTTTCTCAGGATGCTATCAAGAAAGTAAAAAGACAACCCACAAACTTGAAGAAAAATATGCAAATCATATGTCTGGTAAGGATCTGTATTTAGAAGATATAAAATCACTCCTACAACTCAATGAGATTACAAACAACCCGACTAAAAAATGGGCAAAGAATTTGAATAGACATTTCTCCAAAGATATATGAATGCCTAATAAGCACAAGAAAAAAATATTCAACATCACTATTCCTTAGTTAAAGGCAAATGAAAACCACAAGATACCACTAGAATGGCTACAAGCAAAAAGACAACCACAGGGGTGATTCCATATTCACAAGTTCTGTGGATCCATTATTTATTTATTTTTTATTAATTGAAGTATAGTTGACAATGTTTCATTAGTGTACAACAAAGTGATCTGACAAGTCTATATATTATGCTATGTTTACTGCAAGTGCAACTACCATTTGTCACCATACTATTACAATACCATTGAGTATATTCCCTGTGCTGTATCTTTCATCCCCATGGCTTATTCATTCCGTAACTGAAAGCCTGTACCTCCCATTCCCTTTCACCCACCCATTCTGCCCACTCTCCTCACTTCCCACCCTCTCTGGCAACCACCAGCCATTCTCTCCATTTATGGCTCTGTTTCTGCTTTTGTTGTTCATTTGTTTTGTTTTTCAGAGTCCAAGTTAAGTGAAGCCATATGGTATTTAAATAGAAGCATTATCCAGGTGGATCTGATCTAAGCTCAATGAGCCATTGAAAGTAGAGAGCTTTCCCTGGCCTGCGGCAGAAGAGAAGGTCAGAAATGTAAACCATGAGAAGGATATGATGTACCACTGCTGGCTTTGAAGATGGAGAGTCTGTGCAAGGACCAGAGAGAGGCCTTTAATAGCTGACACTGAGTTCTAGCCAACAACTAGCAAGGAAATGGGGACCTCAGTCCTACAACAAGGACCTAAATTCTGCCAACCTGATTAAGCCTGGAAGTGCATTATTTGCCAGAGCCTCCAGATAGTTCAATCTGTCTAGAACCTTAATTTGGGCCTTAGACTATCCTTAAGCACTGGACCCAGCCCAGTGACTTTAGAGTCTGATCTACAGAACTGTGAGCTTATAGTGATGTTATAAGCCACTAAAAAAAAAAAAAAAAAAAAAAGAATCACAAATATTGGTGAGGATATGGAAAAAATGGAATTGTAACACACTGTGAGAATATAAAATGGTACAGTTTGAAAAGTAGTTTAACCATTTCTGAAAAGGACAGTCACCAGATGAGGCTGTTAATGCCACTGCCATGCATAAAGTTAAAAGAAATGGAAATATACCTCCATACAACACCATTATAATACATTCATTGCAGCATTATTCATTAATAGCCAAAAAAATGGAAACAACCCAAATGTTCATCAACTGATGAATAAACAAAATGTGGTATATCCATTCAATAGACTTTTATTCAGAAATGAAAAGGAATTAAGTCCTGATAGATGCTAAAATATGAATGAGCCTTGAAAACATTATGCTAAGTGAAAGAAGTCAGTCACAAAAGATTACATACTGTGGGATCTTAATTACATGAAATGTCCAGAATTGGCAAATCTAGAAACAGATCAGTGGTTGCCAGGGACTGGAGGAAGAACAGGGGCAAGGGTAACAAGGGAAAGAGGAACAGGGAATGACTACTTAATAGGTACAATGTTTCTTCTTGTGGTGATAAAACTGTACTATAATTTGATTACAGTGATGATTACACAACTTTGTAAATATATCAAAAACCACTGAAATATACACTTTAAATGAGATGTAAATTAACACCAATAAACCCGTTATTTTTTAAAGTCAATGAGAAATTTACAAATACTTATGAAAACAAAAACTCTATGAAGGAAAATGTTCTGGGGAGATAACCTGAAATTCAAAGACAACTTAAATATACAATCTACTGGACCTGTACTGTCCAGTTTGGGAGGTACTAGTCACATGTGGCTATACTGAGCACTTGAAATGTAGCTGGTTCAAAGTGTAAAATACATCCAAGACACCGAAAACTTAGTACAAAAAAAGAATATGAAGTTCCTCGTTAACGAATTTTTATACTGCTTATGTTGAAATGATTTTGGAAATACTGAATCAAATACATTATGAAAATTAATTTCACTTGCTTATATGAGTTGTGGCATAGAGGTCTTCACCTAATCTTGATAAGGAACTGGTCAAGTCCTCTAATGTAGGGGCCTCCCAGATTATTTCCGCTCTTTTCCACCTACCCCACTGTCCTCTGCAGTTTCCCATGAAACACCAGCTGCCTCTATCTATGGTACAAAGAATGAGGTCTTCTGAACTAACAGAACCCACCTGAAAATCCCACTAAGCAAGTGATGCCCAAACTTCGCTGCATATTACAACCACCTGGGAGTTTAAAATCCTAAAGCCTAGGTAACACCTCATAGCTATTACCACACAATGTGTGGGAGTGGGAGCCAGGCATGAGACTTGTTAAAGATCACCAGGTGACTCCAATGGGTAGCAAAGTTTGGGAACTTCTGGTAGTGAGATTAAAATTAAAGAATCAAAAAAAAAAAAAATTAAAGAATCAGAACTGGAAGGGATTTAAAATCCTACCTATACCATGCTGCCTCTAGGAAGCTAATACTAAATAAACTCCAAACTACAAAGGTATTAGATTCGCTATCTTCTTATATCCCTTTGGGATCTCAGGTGGCAATCTCTCGAACTAGCTGTTTTCAGTATTTTATTAACCTGTCAATGAAGGACAGTCTTCCAAAATGACTAGTAATTAATATTATATTACTGACTAGTAATTTATATTATAATTTATATAATTTATATCTATTATATTTATATTAGATAGAAGTTCTGCCGTGTTTACCAAGAGCACAACAGAGAGGTGGCTAAATAAAAAAATATATATATGAAGTGGAAACACTAAATTATGTAACCATTAAAAATTATGCATTAGAAACATCCATTCAAAATTTGTAATTATCAGGCCCCTACTATGTGGCAGGCAACTGTTCCAGGCACTGAGGATACAGTGGTGTTACGCAGTGAATATCTGTGTGTCCCCACACACCTCCGCCAAATTCAGATGAAGCCCTAACTCCCAGGATGCCTGTATTTGGGGATGGGGTCGCTAATGAAGTAAATTATGGTTAAATAAGGTCCTAAAGATGGAGCCCTGACCTAGTAAGTGTCCTCATAAGATACCAGAGCTCTCTCCTCACCTTCTCTCTCCCCACTCTCCCCTCTGTCCCTTCCATCTACTCCCCCCCATCCCTCTCTTTTCTCTGTTATTCTGTGCACACACCAAGGAAAGCCACCTGAGGACATACTGAGAAGGTGGCTATCTACAAGTTAAAAAGGGTCCTCACAGGAAACCAAATTGGCAGGAATCTTGATGTTGAACTCGTAGCCTCCAAAACTGTGAGAAAATAAATTTCTGTTGTTTAAGCCACCCAGTCTATGGTGGTTTGTTACGGCAGCCCAAGCAGACTAATAAAATGGCAAACAAGACAAAGTCCTTAAGGAGATTATAAGTCAGGTTGCAGAGAGACAATAAACAAGATATCCTGTAAATCTGGCTAGTGATGCAAGGCCATGAAGAAAAAAAACACAAATGAGAGATTAGAGATTATTTTAGAGCAGTCAGGAAGGTCTCTTCAAAGAGAATTCACGTGGGCAGAAATATGAATAAAGGGAGGGGGTGAGTCCTGGAAATCTGGGGGAGGTTCCTTCTAGGCAGTGGGGAAACCAAATACAAATCCCTGAAGCAAAAAAATCTGGTCTGTCTGTGGAAAAGAAAACAAGCCAATATTGTTGGAATAGTGTGGATCAAGCGAGGTGAGAGGTGAGAGAGTATGGATGGTTCAAGTGATGTAATTACTCTAAGTAGTTTAGACTGGATTCCAAGTGAGATGGGAAACCATTTAATGGGATAGACTAATAAAGTGGTCTGATTTACATTTAAAGATACAGAGAGAGTTCATATAGAGTACACACATAATTTAAGGGATAGTATTTGAACACAAAAGCCTTAATAAAACTTCCTTCTGGAGAAAACTGAAAAAGCCAAACTCCATTTATTTAATCTTTGTTACCCGTTCTGAAGGACCTTGAAATATAAGTTTATCAAGCTGGGCTAAAATAAACAGAGAGGTAGGAGGTATGGACTAAATAGCAGAAACTTTCAGGAGTGCCTGGCTGGTCAGTCAGTGGAGCATATGGCTCTTGGTATCAGGGTTGTGAGTTCAAGCCCCCATGCTGGGTGTAGAGATTACTTAAAAAATTTTGGAAAAAAAAAATCTTAAAAAAAAATAGTAGAAACTTATGAAAAGGAGTATTAGTAATCTGAATTCTAACTCATTCCAAAAACAGACCACCAAAAATACTCTTGATGGGTAGCTAAAAGGTGAGCTACTGAAAGAGGCTTGGCTGCCTTGTTTTCCAGCTATTTAAAGTATTTTTTTTTTTTTAAGTCTTAAATGACTTGCAGAGGTTATCCAAACCAGTCTAAACACTATCAGCTCCTCTACTTCCTCAGTCTTCAAGAGAAGGCAGTGTTAATCCCTAAAATACCTACCTATTCACAATGAGCAAGAGGTAGTTTACTGGTTATCTATCTATACACTGTAGAGGCTTCTGGGTAATAGTAGGTAACCCACCCACCCATATAATTTCACAGTCAAGAAAAACAAAAACCTTACCACTCCTTTTATGCCTCCAACCCCATCCCCCCTTTAGAATATATTCTGATCCACAAAAGTAGATGAAAAATTTAGACACACACATAGGGAATCATCATAGTGGTAAAAACAAAAACAAATCAAACCTAGAAAGTTCTGACACTTTGGTCTCTAAAGAAAATGACACTGCCCTCCTTTAACTTATATGCTGAATATCCTTCCTATCGAAGCACAAACAGATTATCCTATATGACTGTGTCATTAACAATACTAGGTAAAAAGTGACCATTATCAGGCCAACAAATACAAACAACTGAGTAAGTAAAATAGGCCAGTAATTAAAAATCCATGCAAACATCACTCCCAGTAGTGGCTACTGCCCACCCTCTTCCAGCCGCTGGCTAGAAATACAGAGCTATAGTCAGGTAGCAATAATGGGGGGGAATTTTCTTTATTCTTATTTTCAAACATTAAAATGCTTATTTCTCAAAATACCAAGCAATCAAATCTACATTTAAGCTGAATACACCAAAATTTTTCAGAAAAGCAGGCACAATAACCACAAAATTTTTACTGCACCACAGTAATTCAAAATACATTTTACTGCATGAATAAGAACAGCAAATTAAAGTAGTGGTTCACAAATGTAGTTTAGTACCAGAAAAAAATCTACAATTAAAAATGTATGTCCTTATTATATTCCTTACTATGGATGAGAAAAGGTACTCTTGCTAAAATTTAATTCCTTTTCTCCTAAGAAAAACTTATCTGTGAAAGGTTTTGCAAAGTATGTTCTTGCTCCAAGCAGTGATAATGGATAAAATGGAAGGAAGGGGTGAGTCATTCAAACATACTCCCCTCTCAGTCACACCAGAAATTACCTTATCAAAAACAGGCACATGCTGCTAAGGTAGTATCCAAATACAACAGTTGTTCAATATACCAGTAACCCCACAATACAATTTACTGTAGGAAGGTGTCTATTTCAGAACCAAGTCTCCTGGCTACTAAAAGAAAAATGCCATTATAATTTTTACATCTCATTAAATTAATCAAAAGTAAAATTTACTTACTTTAGCAATCTGCAGCAACACAATGCAGTGTTTAATTGATTCTACCATGCTCTATAAAACAGAATACTGATTTTAGGATCTTGCACCAAATAAAATGGTCATAAGACATTAAAGCTTAAAATACAAAAATAAAAATAAAAAACTAAATATGTTATATATAAAAAATATAAAATTAAATAAAAAATTTAAAAAAATCAGTCCAGATGTACAGGATTTAAGTCTATATGCAAGAAATACCCTCTCTGGATTCCAGTAGGTTCTAATATACTGACTGTGTCAGAGGAAGTTATCATTAGCAATTCTATCATTAAAGAATGCCAAAAAATTGTTAATTTGTATTGAATAACATTCTAAATGGTTTTTCATCACTTCAAACAGAAAAAAATGTGAGTATGATTAATGTCCAAATTCTTACATCAATAGCAAGGAATCCCAGTGTAAATTTCTAAAACATCTATATAAGACTTCTATGGAATTATGAAGAGTAAAGAATCCTATCACAATACTGGTGAAACTAGAATACTACTACTTTGCCTGTTTTTAAAACTGCTCTTGTCAAAATACAAACCTTATTAGTAGCCTATTATATAAGGTGAGAAGGTCAGTACATCAGAAAACTTGAATCACAATATATTTTAATTATAAGATTATTCATGGATGACATTTTTTATCCAAGGATCTTAAGACAAGTAAGACCAGAAACAGATAAAATGGTACATGAAGTGAATTTTAATTAGAAGGATTATTCAAGTCCTTTTAATTCTTTTAGAAAATAACAAAATTCTTAAACACCCTTGTAAAAATTTATAAAAATTAAAATCTCAACTGCTCTTATTAATAGAGCAATTTATTAATTTAGCAGCAGCTTAAAATAGAAGTAACATTTTAAAGCACTTTCTAATGCAAAGCCAGAGTTTACCAAACACATAACTTACATTTGTTGTCTCTTTGAGAGTTTCAATTTTCTATGAAAAATGAAAAGTTTAAAGAAATAATGAGAAGCACAAAGAAGTATCATTGCTGTTTTATACTAGTCATTTAAAGAATTTTACCCTTCTCCCACTCCCCCTGCTTGTGTTCCCTCTCTCACTGTGTACACTCTCTCTGTGAAAGAAATAAAATCTTAAAAAATAAAAAAAATAAAAGGGTGCCTGGGTGGCTCAGTCATGATCCCAGAGTCCTGGGATGGAGCCCTGCATTGGGCTCCCTGCTCGGTGGTGGGAAGCCTGTTTCTACCTCTCCAGCTGCCCCTGCTTGTGCTCTCTCTCTTTTTGTCAAATAAATAAACTCCTTAAAAAAAGAAAAAAAGAAATACAGAATTTACCAAAATGCACTCATTACTCTAAGCAAGTGCAGGCAAGGTGGAAAGGGAGTATTTTGTTATACTTTTTAAAAAACTTAAACAATTAAAAAAATTTGTTTTAAATTTACTCATTTGAGAAGGATACAGAAACAGAGACAGAGCACAAGCAGGGTTGGAAAGGGAGAGGAGAGAAGGAGAAGTAGACTCCCCGCTCAGCTGGGAGCCAGACTTGGGACTTGATCAGAAAACCTGGAGATCATGACCTGAGCAGATGCTTAACCATCTGAGCCACCTAGGTACCCCCAAAACTTAAAACATTTAAATAAAAAATTAAAACATTTTATGGAGTACATCCCCAAGATTCATATGATTCAAGATTTCTAAGAATAACAAAAAACATTATTCCTTATTTGAAAAAATGTTGTCTTTTTTATAGACTATGTGATTTTAAAACACGTGTTCTACGCAGTGATTTGAAGGGGCACCTGTGCCCCCATGTTTATAGCAGCAATGTCCATGATAGCCAAAATATGGGAAAAGCCCAGACATCCATCAACAGATGAATGGACAAAGAAGTGGTGCCTATACACAATGGAGTATTACTCAGCCATCAAAAAGAATGAAATACTACCATTTGCAATGACACGGATGGAGCTATAGTGTATTATACTAAGCAAAATCAGTCGTCAGAGAAAAGACAAATATTCTATGATTTCACTGATATGTAGAATTTAAGAAACAAAGCTGATGAACATAAGGGAATGGAAGGAAAAATAAAGTAAGATGTAAACAGGGAGAGAAACCATAAGAGACTTTTAACTATAGGAAACAAACTTGAGGGTTGCTGGAGGATAGACGGGTGGGAGGATGGCACAACTGGGTGATGGGCATTAAGGAGGGCACTTGATAAAATGAGCATTGGGTATTATATGCAACTGATAGATAATCTCTAAATTCTACCTCAGAAACTAATAATACACTGTATGTTAATTAAATTGAATTGAAATAAACAAATGAACACTTGTTTTAGAATCACCTTAAACTTTGTCTAGTTGTTTAAAAATGAGATGGAACCAAATTCCAAAACTAAGAATGGAAGGGGAGTTAAACATGAGTTAATACAGGTACTATTACCAAGTGTAAAAGAGCCAAATGCAAAGCTATGGTCAAAAGAAATGCAAATAAAGAAATGATACTGCATCAGGAAATGTAATCAAGGAGGAAAAAATGTTAACTAGAAAAAAGAAAACTACTCAAACTACAAAGTAATTATCAGAAATTCAAGGGTGGGGGGCAGTAGCGGGATCATACTTAAAGCATCACTCAGGGGCACCTGGCTGGCTTAGTCAGTAGAGCATACAACTCTTGATCTCAGGGTTGTGAGTCTGAGCCCCAAGTTGGGTATAGAGATGGCTTAAAAATGAAATCTTTAAAAAAAAAAAAAAAAGCAACACTAATTTTGTTTCCTCATCTGTGGCTTCTTGTTTATTCAGCAAATTCTTGCCGATTGGTCTATTACTATCTAAAGGGACCACATACCATTTTAATAAAATAACTATCTTCAGTATTAAAAACCTCAAGAAGAAAGAACTTACTCCCAAGAAGGTGGTACTTACAAAAAAGGCATATTAAAATTTTGTACATTACCCTTTTGTTTGTGAAACCATAACAGAAATTCACCAGAAAACTCCCCCATGAATCCTATATGGCAGTACTATCATACCATATTATATGGTACTAGCGTACCATATAATAGTACTATTATAGTAGCCAAACACTGAGGTCCTTCTGTTACTTCTCTAAAAGGCTCTTGGTTTTAAAGCAGTTTAAGGCAAAATAATGACAAGAGAACTTACCTTTCTCTGTTCATCATCTTTGCAGTTTTGAAGTTTGTCATCAAAAAGCTACAGGATTAAAAAGAAAACGATTATAGTATCAAGCCATTTTATTATATTGTATACATTTACTAATCATAGAAAAGCAAACTTCAGTTCTTAAATACATTTCTTCCAGGGATGATCTATATGTATTTTTAAAATAACATGTGTTTTTTTCAAGGGACTGTATCAAGTCCAATTCTACTGAATTATTTTAAACAGTTAAGATCAACTACTCTGGTAAAATTACAAACAAAAGATAACAGACAACTTAACAGAACTTAAAATCAACTGAAACCTAAATTCTTTCGGCTTTGTCATCCTAGTTTATCAATACTCCATTTCCTTCCCAAGACTTTTTGCTTATAATTAACTCTAAAGTAGGAATTGAAGGAGACAATTTCATCAATGATAAATGAAGTAGAGGAATCACCTCCTCCAATGCCCTAACTCCCCAAAATGGAAAAATCAAGGCCTCAGAAATTGAACCACATTAAAATTTAGCAGTTTCACAAAATTTTAAAACAGTATGAATCTAATCTTATTTTCTTCTAATTAGGTCTAAATATTTACTTTTTTAATAATCAAAAAAGTACATTATATATACATACTATTTATCAATATAATCAAAGGCAAAGATCTTTGAGTAAGTGACCCAGATCTTTTAATAAGTCAGTTTTAAAAATTGCTGAAGAACCATATAGGGGTTGTAAATTAACATCAGATCATTTTTTACACTAAAAATCAAGCCTGGTAACACTTACTGCTTTATACCAATTCAGTATATAAACTAATGCCATACCTTTAATTGTTCTATCAGGATTTGTAGGTAAGCATCAGCCTCTGTAAGTTTCTTATCGAAGTCTTGGACACTAGGAACAAATCCTGAATCCAAACCCTAGAGAAAAAGAAAATTTGTAATAAATCTATGAAGACCCAGGCAATGTTTAATAGTACAGAAGATACTTCATCCTTCATACATGACATTTTAATTTTTAAAGTAAAAATAGTACTTTTACATAAATAATAGGTATATTTAAACTCTCTAAATTCTCCAAGAATAGTGATAAATCTATCTCATGAACTTCTAGCTCTGTTCCCTTATCAAACGTGTGCTGCTTCTTAAATCAGGACTGACCTTGCTCTTCATTCACTTTGTTCTCTCCCCCAAAATGACTCCCCGTGACCTCCAGACCAACAGTAATTTAGCTGAAGGACCTATATTACCACCTAGATTACCTCCTTTTTTTTTTTTTACCTCCACTTTTTGTTTGATTCTTCCAGTCCTTTAATCTTAACTTCATACTCTATTTAGTTCTCCTATTCCCCAACCCACCTCATTAGCTCTGACACTTTCTCTTCTTCCCTTATTAAAAGAAATAAGGACCTCAAAATTATCACCTCTTCTAAGAAGAGGGCCCTCTCTCTAAGCGAAAGTGATGCTTACCTTAATCAAGTTTCCTACTCACATTCACCCTTGGCATGAACACTACACTCTGGACATGGTGTAAATGTTTATTTATTTAAGGAGCCCATTTATTTCTAAGTTGAACAGTCCAGCATTTGCATGTCCTACTTTTTGTATACTAAAAATTTTAAACTTCAAGAGCATGGGATTCCTGTTTAAACTTTACTCAAAAACAAAACAAAAACAAAAACAAAAACACAAAAAAACCCCACCTGAGTTCTTAATCATATCTGAAAAACACATCAATCCTGGGTGTAAAAGACAAAAAGCTGGAGTCTGAATAAGACTACCAGCTTGCATATCTGCATGCCCAAATGTCATACAATTAAATAGGGACATAAAATAAGGTTCATGAACTACTATGTCACAATCCCAAACCAACCGCATTCTGTACTGAATGGATAAAACACAGTAGTTCAACATACCATACTTGATCTTTACTTGTTGGCCAACACCTACTGATCATCTTCACATCTCCCATTTTAGTAAATGGAGGCCAGAGTTCATTGTATGTTACACCAATACCTCATCTTTGCACAATACTTTATTATTAAAGCACTTTTACAGCCATTATCTCAAACACCAGATTAAGACCACATAGTATTATGGAAAACAACAATGGGTTGGCAAGCCTGGTTTGTAACTGCAGCTCAGCCACTAACAAGATACTGTGTCTCTCTAAGCTGCTGTTCTCTTACCTGCCAAATACAGTCATCCTCCACATACTATTTTTTTTCACATACTATTATTAATGTGGCAGCTACTACCTCTGCTAAAGACTGCAATTACTAACACTATCAATTACTACTATTACTATCTATTGTTGCTCTTGCCAAACTAAAATTCAAATTCTGAATCAGAACAGGAAAAAAAACCGTAGGTTTTATCAGACCATGAGAAAATCAACTTTAAATTCAAAAGCAGTAAAATGGCCTTTTCCACATACATGTAAAGAAACTACTTGAAATGAGCATTGAAAAATCCCTTCCCCCCCCCCAAAAAAAAGAAAAAAAAAAAAAAGAAAAATCCCTTCCCAATGAGATGCCATGAATAAAAACAAAGTTGAAGAAAAATCATAATAAACAACATATGTAATAAAACTGTGGTTAAATATCTTCATTTTTAAGGGTAACCAAAAAAAGTTCTATTAAAAACATTTACTATATGAAGTATAATAATAAAAGATGTGGAAAAAGAAGAATAAATCCATTACATTTTAGATATACTATAGTACTGTATTACAAAAGAAGGGAGTGAGTTCCTTCCATGTTACTGTACCACAGAAAAAACTGGAACTGCTTGACTTAGTTTTTGTTTTGTTTCACACAGTAATTTAACATAATTATTAATAACTACAAGATCCAGTTAAGATCTGTAAAATATATTGTTGGGCTTGCTAAATATCAAAAAGTTCAATGGCATATTCATAAACGAATTAAGAGGTGAAGCATCTAAATAAGAAAAAGTGATTTTTAAGAATTTTCCCTCTTTTGAATCCATTTAGAACTAGCTACCACTATAAAAATATAATTAACATATCCTTTTGAACAAATCTATCTCATTAAAAACTCTCCCATAAATAAATGGAAACATAATTAATTACTGAGCTCTAAAACCTATCCAAATTAATTCTTAAAAAACAACCCTTTGATGTTGCTATAATCCTAGCACCTCACCCTGGCTCTCTTCTCAGACCTACCTCTAGATAGACTTCCACAACATTTCCTTTTATTTTAGAATAAACTCCACACATAACATCCTAGTCAAAGATCTACTCACAAAATCATTTTTATGTAACGTATAAAAGGTGGTTTATAACTAGAGTTGTTAGCATAAAATCCCAGAACTGGCCTAAACTCCCTTGTACAGTAACCCATACATCTTTGGTTAAGAAAGAAAATCTATATATGTTGCCCCAACTGCAATCAATAAAATAACATGCACAAATTTATCAATAACATGGACAACTGATAGAAATTAAACTGTTTTCTCAACCTTATAAGAATGCACACAAAAAGAAAATGCAAATTTTTGCTACATATTATGACTTACAGTACACAGAAACAAAGCAATCTAGTCCAACCTCCCTCTCAAAGAAGTTTCTAGTTTTCACTTGAGTAACTCAACAGACAAGGGACTCATTACCTCCTAACATACACTATTTCATAAAAATTCCCTTGAAGTCATAACTATTCCTCTTTCAATATTACAATATAAAATCCTACACTTACTCGTGTCCTTTTAAATGGAGTTTTGTTTTAAAACAAATCAGAATACAGTCCTTTACACCATTTTGAGAGTGTGGTCTTCTTTGTAAAGAACTCTGAACAGAGCAGATCCTTTAAGACAGGGTGTGACTTCATACTTCTAACTGGGACATCTTGTAGACTTAGGTTGGAAGTTAAGCAGATGCACATTCTCCGTCACTCATTCAATACTACAACCTCCAGGGCTGGCTCAGCCTTGAATAAATGTATGTGGTACTAATTGCTGTGTCTGACAACTGTTGATGAAGTGATATAGTCATCCCCATGACCTCTCACTCCTCTCCCCTAGATTTCTCTTGCTTTTCTGCTCTCTTTCTCCTCCACTTTGTCTACTCCCTCACTCCCCTCTTCATGTCCTTCTTTCTTTTTTTGTCCATGTTCTTTGTGGACACTTTGTGACCGAAGTGGTTATGTTGCCCTTTTGGCATTCAGGACCAAAGAGGTTGCTGCTCCCTAATTTACTATACTGATGAGCCACAGTTCTCATTTGATGACTTCTGTGTGAATTCATTTAAAGTTTAGGTTAAACACAACTATTACAGAGAAATAAAGGCAACCGTTCTGCAGTGTAAAAAAAGTTAAATTAGAATAGAAATTAAACCTAATCTATAAATTAAATAAATCCATAAAATTAGAAATCTATGTAAAAGAAAAAAATTATGTGGCAAATATACTGAAAACAAAATAGTCCCTAGTATTCAAGGATACTTTGCTAATAAAGAAAGATAAAGTACATTTTCAAAAATTATTTTTATTAACATATATTATTTGCCCCAGGGGTACAGGTCTGTGAATCATCAGGCTTACACATTTCACAGCATTCACCATAGCACATACCCTCCCCAATGTCCGTAACACAACCACCCTCTTCCTACTCCCCCAGCCCCCAGCAACCCTCAGTAACGTACATTTTTAAAGTCAAGAAGAACAACACATGATTCTACATAAGCCAGGACCTATGTATCCAGTTTAAAATATATAAAGAGAAACATCTGACCCAACTTCAAAAATATCATCTAGACTGGTAGAAGAATATCAAACTGCCTCAAAGCTGTATATGAGTACCTCCTACTATCTTTCTAATACTTACATTGAAGAGCATCACTTCTCTTCTCAGAAGTCACTTCAAAACTAACAAATGTCAGCAAAATTAAATGAATTCCTATTAATGACTTTAGTTGGGACATTAAATACTATTTATATATATACATATAACCAAATGCTTCACCTCCATTTAAAAAAAGACTATTGCAAGGATGCCCTTAAAACTGTCTGAAATACGTATGAATTGTAGCTGCTTCGCAGAGGTCCTTTTTTAGTACAGCAGTACAGGAGGCAATTTTTGAGGCAGGGAGTAAGAGCTTTTAAGGTAATTCCTGGTGACAGAGGAAGAGTAATGAACAGTGGAGGTAAAGGTGGTAAAAGGTGGCTTAAGGTCTTGCTGAGATCAGAATCAGGAAATAAGAAAATCATGAGTAATTTGAGGAACTGAGGAGAATAACAGAACAGGAAGGGCTATGGCTGAATAACAACACTGTAAAAAGAAATTAACAAATGAGTAATATTTTCCTACCAAATCTTACTTTACAACAAAAATGTAAAGGACTAAGTACCCTGTATTCAGTTTCTTCTCTTATACAGGAAAAAAATAGTATATAGTAAAAATATGTTGCAAAGGAGAAAAGGAAAATAGAGAAATTAGTCCATGTAATTCTCACAAGAAAGTTCAGAATAACAAGAACACAGAATTTAAGTTATCAGTAGAACCATAAAGGGGAGTAACAGCTTAAAAATTTAACAAAAGAAAAACACCAAAGAAATAAGCCTCCTAATGAAAAATAAACAACATGAATCCAGGCAAAAGTAGATGATTTTTAAAAATTAGCAAAACACATACCCTATAATTAAAATAATGAAAACTTTGCAGAAATGTTTTTTGATTAAAATGCAGGAGTATTTGGAAAGTTTATGTTCACAATTAGCAATTTGAGATGACATACATCACAGATATGCTTTCATCCAATGAAAGAAGTATAGAGCATACTTACAATTGAATCACTTACAATTATTTTTGAAAATTCAAGAACTGGAGAGATACCAGAAGACTGGAAAAAAGCAAGTGTGGTACTGATCTTCCATAAAAGTAAGGAAAAGAGAGAATAGAAAGTTACTTTACCATGCTTTGAGTCTGACATCAATAATTAAGTAAAGGAATACTAAGAGAAAAATCTCTAACTGTTCAGAGGAAAAGTAGGTACATGAGCAGCAAATGGTAAGTTAAAAAAAAATATTATGCCAAACTTAATGGCTTTTCTGTTCCTTAGAAATTTGTTAGCAAATTAAGTTTTTTGAGAAATGATATCATTTGTCTCCTTACCAAATGACTTATAAGTTGGTTTAATGATGAAAAAAGTATATTAACGAAACCAGAAATATTAATGAGATCACAATTTTATGTGGAGTATACTCATCTGTTATTTCCTGGGATTACTGAAAGTTTAGAAACATTTATAATTTATAATCCCTATTGTCTCTGTGGTTTAACCACTTCAGCTAAAGGAAGAACAGGATTTAGAGGTCTAGGGAATTTCTCAGGGCAAGAATTTCTATTTTTAATCCTAAAGAATACTCAACTCATTCAACTTCAATTCATTTGAAGTGAAGATTACCAATTTGAAACTGTCAACAAAATTGAGCCCATTACTACATGCCTTCTTTCACTATAACTTCATGCTATTTTCCATTTAAGTTAATGTTCTGATAATCTAAGGCTCCAAATCAGGTTCTCCTTTATCATCATGGTGGCTATAGTTATCTTACCAGCATGCTAGGTACCCCCAAGAATATCCTAAAAGGAAAGGTCTTTTTCTGTAGTTCTAAGCGAACAGTTCTAATACCATGGATTCACCATGGATGCACCTTATATACTGAAAAAATTTTGAGAGTATTAGATTCTCTGCAAGACACTTTTTTTAAGTTTTCTCATTTGATTATGACAAGACAGTAAGGTACACAGACATTAACCCTATTTTATAAGCATTTACCCGAATCATGAAGTGGGGGTTTTCTTTAATTGGGATTTCAAACTATTCCTTTGATTTCAATCCATTACACTTTTCTCTTAAATCACAGTAATATCTGAAAAGAATTCATGGCATAAGAGCACTAAAATGTAATCTAAAAACTGCCTGAAGGAGCTTGATGTAGTTAAAATGAGCACAGCTTTAAGGTCAGACTGATTCAGTTTTAAATCCTGAATCTACAACTTCCTAACCTATATGCTCTGGCCAAGCTACTTTCTCCACCACCATTTTCTCATCTAGGAATGGGAATAACAAACCACTCAAAGGTTGTTGACAGATGAAAGAATATGTGTAAAGTAACACAAGAGTAAGTTTTCTACTTCCTCTTCATAATTTGTAATCATAAATAACCAGAATTCACTACTGCATCTCCCGGCCCTAAAGTAGTGCCTAATATAAAGAGAGCACTCAATGACTGATGGATTAAAAACAAAATTGACTAATAACCAGATAATGCCATAAAACAATTTTAAGAGATCCATAATCAATAAAAGGATATAAGCATAAGTTAAATTGTACAGTGTTCCTTTAAAAATGGAAAACAGGAACTTGATAAACTCTGAAGATAATAAATAGTAATAAAAAGGGGATGAGCAATATACAACTCATAAAATAACAGTTCTAGAAAACAGATTAGAAAAAAAATTCCATATGAAATTTTCAGAAAAAGACAGAAAAAGAAATTTAGAAAAGGTAAACTATACTGAACTATTAACTTGATAACAAAGGGCCAACAATATAAGGAAAAATCCTTTTCTGCAATAAAATAAACTGATTTTTGAAGGTACATCAACTCTTCAAAAATAGAATCACTTTTACCTTTAAATTTTAAAAAAATGGTTTATGCATAGTATTAAGTTCCTGTTTAAAAAACATAAATACTACAAATCTGAGTTGCTCATATAGTTGGGAAAGAGAGTTACTTTGTCAAACAGGAATCAGATACAGATATCAGTGTCAAAATTCATGAACTTAAATCATTAACTCTAGCACAACTGCTTATTCTTCATGATCTCTTGATCCAATACTGACACTATTATGTAACCTTTTGACTTACAGAATACTAATATAGATTCCATGAAGTGATTTGGTTACTCAAACAACTGTACAAAAAAGGTTTGCGATTTGCACCATTTTCTATTTTTAAATCACTGATAGCTTGTCTTTCCAAAAGACTCAATTTATTTTAAAAAGTCATATAAAAAGTCTTGTCAAAATACAAATAAAACAAATAAAAACCTTAAGTTTATGAATAGCATAACCATATACCCTAGTTTGCCTGGGGTCATCAATGTTTATGCCTATTGTCGGAGAAAAGAAGCAGCCTCCCTCACTCTCAAAAGTGCTCCCCTTTGGACAATAAATTATATGGGCTCCTTCTCCATAAAAGATGTAACTAGCCTTTTAGAGATGTAAATGTCTAGAAGGCACGTAAGATTGCCTCTGAAGTGTCAGAATGCAGCAACAAATTACTTAAAAAATTATTTTAAATGAAACGTTAAGTTTATAGGCTCTGAATGTCTAAAGCCAATCATAGAAAAAAGCTCCACCAGAATTCAATGAATATTAACTGGGTGCTTACATTAAGGTAAATGGACACATGAATAATATAGAAGCTACATTTTTTTAGTTATTTTATTTATACACACAACTCGCTCAAATAAAATGCAAGAAACAAAACACATGACACATATTAATACTGGGAACTGGGATTAAAGAAGGGGGGCATGTGAGACAGGGACTCTTGTAATTTTTTCTCTATACATTCACTTGTCTGATTTTTAAAAGTATACAGTTATTTTAATTCATAAGCTATTATAAAAATATTTGGAAACTGAAGTTTATAAATATTTTTCAAAAGTCTTATAACTGTTTGAGCTTGCAAGATCAATCAGCTTCATGCTCTTAAAATTATCTACAAAATCCTAAAATGTCTTGAGAGTAAATTTGGCAATACAGCTGCTCAGGTACACCTTTCCAAGCAAAATGTAGCATAACAAATTTGTAACATCATTTACAGATAAAAAGCACAAACTTGGGGGAAAAAAAACACTAAAAAATTAGCAATCAACACTACATTGGAATAAATGCCAAAACGAAAAAAAGCCAGTAAAATGAAGCAGAATACCTAACTTTTTTTCTACATCCTTCCTGCCAATAACATAATAGTGATTCAACATTCAAGAAAGCAAACTCATAAAAAACAACTACATCACTCCCTCTTAACAAAGCACTCCGTGACCATGTGGTGCTGGCAATCAGCTAAAGCTTTTCTTTTCACCCACTTGGTTGGTCAGGCTACCGGACACATCTTTCTTAAAAGTCACAGGTTAACTTATTCCACGATCTATATAAGCTCTGAGTGACTTACTACAATGGGATGGAAAAATACACATTCTTCCTCTCTCCAACTCCAAATTATTACCTAACATTCAGTTTAATAGCATTCTGGAAAGCAAAGAAGTCTCACTACTATTAAGGATCCACCAAAAATAAAGTTTTAGATAAATACCAGAGATTTACTCCAAGCATACTAGGAGAAACTCATATTCAAACATATGAATCCTAAAACTAAGTATTTTAGTAGGACAGGTTTTGAAAGAACCGCAGAATTCTCTTAGTTAGCATAAAAGCTGTTAAAATTTTGATTGTGAACTGTTTTAAAAAACAAAACTTGGTATATTCCTCTGACAAACCTGGATCTCTCTGTATAGCAAAATAGAACACACTGAAAATTAAACACCCGAAGGGAGCTAAATGATGGAACTAGTCAGACCAACAGACAGTACTAAAAGCTTAGGTCTCACAGAAACCAAACAAACAAAATAAAACAAAAACAACGCTGAATTGAAAAGGATACTCTAATTGGTTTGACACTTACCCCTTCAAAATTATATATGTCAAAAACAGTTTCTGTGTATCTGATTTTAGCTGTCAGTGAACATTACACAGAAGGAACAGGCTGAGTTTTTGCTAAACTGTTAAAAGTATAATATAGGGACACCTGGGTGGCTCAGTCGGTTGACCATCAGACTCTTGATTTTGGCTTAGGTCATGATCTCAGGTTGTGAGAAAGTCAGGCTCTATGCTGGGTATGGAGCCTGCTTGAGATTCTCTCTCCCTCTCCCTCTGCCACCTCCACCAGAGTGTACATAAAATTACCCTAGTTTTGTTTAATTTTGGTCAGTAATCTACAAAGATGGTTTAAACCTAACTAGAATATATCAGGGCAGGACTTAGTGTTGTTCTCAACTGTATCCCCAAGGCCAGTGCTTGTTTTGTAGTAAGTGCTCAATGAAAATTTTGTAAATTAATGAATTAAGGAATTCTGAAATGTGCCTACCTGCTAGCATTTAAGCATAATCAAAGAAATTATAATTGAGTGTATTCATGAAAAAAGGATAAACAACTCATCTACTCTAAAGGATTTATTATATTACAAGTACAGATGCTGACTTTCTTACGGCCTATTAAAAATTTTTAAGTAAAAAAAGAAATCAAGTAAAAGGTAGGATACTATATTATACAGGCAGTACAAGCAGCAAGACCAGGCAATGACAATTGACTTGTCCCTCTAAAAACTCTCAAGTCAATTCTCTCATGAGCACTTTTACACATGCAGGTTCACCTCAACTTTCAAAAGTCTGTGTTACCACTTTGCTTTTACTAAAGATCTTCATCAGTACCTGTTTTCACTAACCAAAAGAAATCTGGAGAGGATATCTGCTTTTTACAAAAAGAAAGGGGGAGCAAAAAGAAAAAAACAGCATTCAGCATTTGTTTTACAGCAAGTTGTTATAGAGGTAGTGAGTACCACAAGCAAGAGTGGCACCACCAAGCTCCTTCTCTGGAAATTACACACAGCATCTCCACCATAAGCTGCCACAGCTTTGACCTTTGTGAGCACTTGTACTTTATCTTAATTTTTTATGTATCGATAAGCAAGACATCCTAAGGTGTTAGAAAAGCCCAAGAGGTTTTAAGGCCTGGGATGGCTCAAAAATCTTTTCATATAAATGAATGGTAATTGCTTCTTCGCTTTACACCATTTTGACTTAGGAAAGGTTTCACAGGAACGCTCTACTTTCGAATAGCAGGGGAAACCTGTACTGCTGCTCTGGGGCTGGAATTCAGTGTTACAATAATGATTTATTCATTGGGTATCTCTTCTGACTATTGCACTGTGCTAGATGCTTTGGGGATGCCAAGACAAAGCAGCTATAGACTATACCCTAGGAGTTTCAAATCTCTAAGAGAAGATAAAACATCTGTCTAAAAATAACTGATTCAAGCATGGTAAAATAAGAGTTATAAGAAAAGTACTAAGAGAACAGAGGGCAAAGTTGAAGGGATGAGAAAGGTTTCACAGAGCCATCATTGTGAAGTGCAAGATGTGGACAAAGATGTAAAGGGAAAAGTATTACAGCAGTGGACGGAGGCTGGAAACAGCATAATGAAATAGAATAGTTCAACTTCTCTTTAATGAAGTGGCCAAAGAAATGAGAGCAGGGTTAGGTAAACTAACAAGGGATGCTGAGGTACCCGGGAAATAGGAACAGCAGGAAGCCTTCACCATTCTAAGCCTGGAGGAAAAGGAAGGAAACTGTTACCATGGACCACCTGGAGGTACTCAAAGGACACTCTACTTATAGTACGTAGCCACTGCTCAAAACACATCAAAACAGAGGACCAAGAGGAATACCCCAAGAGTTCTCTCTTTTCTTCCTTCCATCTTCTGTCACTGCCTCCCATTGGCTAACCCCAACCAGAATCCAAAGGAGAAAGAACTTCAGGGGACATGGCTATAAAGGTTAGCCTCCTGGAGCAAAGAGCAAAGAAGGGCAAAGAAGGAGTCTGCAGGAAAATGGAGAATAACCAGAAAAGGCATACTCGCAGGCTAAGGGTCAGTATAAGCACAAAGAGGCTAGAAAGCAGAAGGAAGCCAAATGAGGAATGATATCCTCCACAAAAAAAAGATGGTATTTTTCATATCCAGATGCTGACTCTGAAAGGAAATAAAAATTAGTGGCTGAACTGGAAAAATTACTAAGGTTTGGGGAGAGAGGAGAGCAATGGATGGAGAGCAGCAGCAAGGTAGCACCCAGCTTCTCCCTAGAGTCAAAAGAGCAAGAATTACTGGGCTCTAATGCTAGTTATTCTGGTCTCTAACTGTGTGACCTTGGGCAAGTCACTTCTCTGAGACTGTTTTCTCCACTATAAAAATTATAGAGGTTAGGGGTGCCTGGGTGACTCAGTTAGTTAAGTGCCTGCCTTCAGCTCAGGTCATGATCCTGGAGTCCCAGGATTGAGCCCTGTGTCCCTGCATAGCAGGGAGTCGTCTTCTCTCCTCAACCTCAAATAAATAAATAAAATCTTAAAAAGAAAAATTGGTAGAGGTTATATTAAAGTTCCTTCCAATTCTAGGAGTCTGTGAAGCCAGTATCTCCAGGTAAATAACCATGCCCCTCAGGTGAGTAAATATCTTAGCACATTTGAAAAACCTGGAGTCTACTCCTTTACTCTAAAAAAAAGTAGTAATTTCATTTAAATAAAGACAATAAGAACTTACAGGTCCTAACTGAAGCCAAGTCCTGCACAGTAAGACAAAGAATGTTAAAACACAAGCAAACTCTACCATTTAGTGTAACCTTGAAACTGAGTGAGAAATATCAATACAACGAGATTTTAAAATGTTTTGGAATGAAGAAAATGCAAAGAAACCAAGTAAGCAGGATAACTTGAATGAAGTGGCACATTTTGGAAAAAACAAAATTGGGTGCCTGGTAAATACAGCAAAGAGCGAAGTTCTTAGAGGTATCTCCAGAAATAAATGAATTCCAATGTAAAAGGACAAGTCTGTTTCTGTCTCTGCCTCCCTCTCTCTCTCTCTCTCTCTCTCACTCACACACACACACACACACACACACCAACCATTCCTTCATGACACAAATATTCACTGAATATATGTTATGTGCCAAGTACTGCCATGGTCTTCAAAGGAACAGCAAATATAATTTCATTACCTAATCTGGAATGAGCTCAAATTTCACCCCTTCCAAGCAACATGTTCTGACTTCCTATGATACTAACTACAGAGTTAGTGCTAGTATTCTTTAAACCATATTAGAGATCATAGAGATTGGGGGACAGAGAGAGTTTGCCTGGAAATCTGCTCACCATTTATAATATTGTTTCTAAGCATTTTCTCCAATCCCATGTCTTAGGTGTGGTAGCAACCAGAGAGCTTGGGGCCTTAGGTTTCTTAACCCCAGTACAAGTGAGACAAAGGTCTACATACTAAGTACATTATTAAGTCACAAATTTTCATTATTTAACAAGCATTCAGTGAGTACCTACTATGTGCCAAGCACTGAACTATGGACAAAGGCCCTGGAGATACAAAGATGAGTAAAAGACCTCTGACCTCTAGAGGTTAGGGTATAATGCAAGAATCAGACCCGTGAACAAAAAATCTACAATACAACCTGGTGAAATGCTGTCCATAGAGAGATTAACAAAGTGTTACAGTAGCACACAAAGGTCAACAGTAACTCTAAATGGCTCTGCCTGTAGGAAAACATTAAAGAAAAAGTAACATATGAAGTGTATGTTAAATTTAGGAAGAACTGGAGGTTTATCACTTGCTAGAATTCTCAGCAATTCTAATTCCAAGCAAGAGGGGAAAGGCTGTGAAAGGACAAAGAGCTAAGAGGCTAAGTCATGTTCTACATGATTAATAGTTCATAGTGCTAGAGTGGATAGCTTGGCTAGAGCACCTGCACCTGAGTTCAGACTAAAGAAAGATAAATTAGGACCAGGTTGTGAAGGGCCCTGAAGGACCTGACAGGCAGCTGACTTTGGCAAATGGATTCAAAACAGACTGTGAAGCACTCAGTCTGATTTGATTGGCGATAAAGAGTATAGGTAGGAGTAAGACTAGTTAGAAAGAAAAGTCTAGGTAGAGATGATGAGGCTTGAATTAAACTATTATCACATGGGAAAAGGATAAATCAAAGAGATATTACTAAGGCAAATTTAACAGATCTGGTGACTGGACATGGAAAATAAGGAAGATGGAAAATAGCTTTCAATGACTAATTGCCAACGTATGGTGGAACTTCAATTACTTAAAATATTTAGGGAGAGATACTTTGTTTGAATCTTTATTAAAAAATCTTCCTAAATATAATCTGTAGGCTAACCACATAATATTAATCATTAAAACTATCTTTTTCTATAGAATCCTCACAAACATCAGTTATCACTCCATACTACAAGGTCTAGATACTGATAAAACTTGATATATCCCAGGGGATACCCTAGAATTTCCAGAATAAAAGCCTGATATTATCTTTCTCAGGCAACAGACTGCAAACCCTGTCACTGCTTGATTTTCCAACCAACAAAATATGGCTGGATCGCAATGTTTTTTCCTGGCTGAACCAAACTTAAATTCTCTGCTCATCTTCTTATGATCTGGGCATGTTTGAGTAGATTACTACTACTACGATTACTACTATTTTTGCATTAAAAAAAATACCACCTAGAACTTAAGAAGTATCAAAATGGATGTGACCAGCCTAGTATTTATTGAGGGGTACTTCAAGCATAATGCCATCTCTGTCAAAAAGAAATTCAGGACACTTTGGAAACCAATGGGGATTCTCTGTGATAATTCTTTTCATTTAGGCTCTCAGACTAAAAGTCTGATTTTTGGTGGTTTCTACTTTCCCTGAGCTAGGAAAGGTGACATAGTATTTTTACTTAAGTTGCTTCTGGCTGGGCTGCACAAAAAGGAAAGTTAAAAAAAAGCTTTTAAGAAAATGAGAGATATTGACAATATTCACTGAGGGGCTTTATCATTTAGTTCAAATACAGGCAATGTTCTGAAAGATGATTCACAGACAGTGGACTAGACCTTCCAATTTAAATTTCACTACAAAAGCTCTTAAAACTGTGACTACATCCCTAAGCATCTCTGCTAAAAACTAGGAGAAGTAATTACTTGATTTGTTTTTAATTTCCTGAACACAGCTAAACGCAAACAATTTGACAAGCAAAACCCAATATTACTTCAAATGAACAAAAAGTTTTCTGCTTCAATACATTTCTTACTCGTAACAAAAATACTTGAAGTACAGTATGAATGCTGAAAAAAAACAGGCTTCCCATTCATTATATTCAACTTTCCACAACTGAGCTGTGCTGAGAAACCTAAACCTTTCCCTCCAGTTTTTATGAGAACCTCACACTATTCCAAAGTTTTCAGTATTTTCTTGCACAAGCTACTCAAGAAGCATAAAACCACTCCCCTCTCCACACACATACTCACAAATAATAGCACCTATTATTATTACACACAAAAATACTACGCCAGGCTGGAAGAACACAGTGCCAAAAATAAAACAGAAAATGTCTGGCCTGCAACTGGAGACTCTATTAATGGGCAACTGGTCAAAATTAAGCTTTCACGTTACGGGAAATCTTAACTTTTGTGTTTATAGCTTGAGACAGCTTTCGAAAAGGAAAGTGAGTTCCACAAAAATGAAAAAAAGGGGAAGAGAT
Source organism: Martes martes (assembly GCF_963455335.1). Lineage (NCBI taxonomy): Eukaryota > Metazoa > Chordata > Mammalia > Carnivora > Mustelidae > Martes > Martes martes. Next base: position 150,768,505 of record NC_137891.1, read on the forward strand.
GCCCTCTTCCAGTCTCGTTTGGTGGCGAATGACCTCTCGGCGAAACTGGAGGCCCCTAGCCTCACCCTCCAACCCATCTCGGCTGAAGAAGTGAGAAGAGCTCCCCAAGAAGAGAGGGCCTGGGCGGCCACGGCGTCCTACTCACCCCAGAGGGCAGCGGAAAGGAGACAGGGAGAGAGCGACATTCGCGGCCCCAGCCCGGCCGGGCCAGGCAGCAGGGACCCCGGGGACTCAGGGGTGGGGGCCGGCCCCTTTCCCAGACCCTCAGGGTCTACTCACTCCGCAAGTGGCCAGCAAGAAAGCCATTCGCCAAGGCCCCCGCCCTCTGTGCCTCCAGGGGAGGGAGTCGGGGGCCGCTTCCGAGCACCCCTTTTTTCTCCCTCGGGCCGTATCCCCCACACCGCAGTGAAGTCGATCCACTCAGGTTCAGCCCGTCCCCCGGGACGCCCCCCACCCGCCCCCTCACCCTTGCCCCACCCCCCGCCCGGGCCTAGGGACCGCACCGATTGGCTGGCCCTGGCGGCTCCTGGCAAAGAAACCCCTGGCGATTGGCCATAGGTCACCTGCTGTAAAGGAGGGGAGCGATTGACGATTGGCCGTTAGACCAATTTTGGGTGGAGAAGAGGGAAGGAGTGGGCCACCCGCGGGGCGGGGGAAGCGGGAGGGGCTGGCAGCAGCGGGTGGGCCCGGGAAAGACCAGCCTACCCTGTCCAGATCCAACCCCGGCTCCCTCCTCAGGGAGCCCAGGGCTCACCTTGGGTGCAGTGGGCTGGGCACCCAAGCCCGCACCAGGACCTATGCTTCCTGACCTGCAGCTGCTACCAGCAGAGCTCACGCTCTCCCCAGGAAAGGGAGGTCCTTGCTGAAGGGAGCTCTGCTTGCCTTCAGAACTTCAGCCCCGGGAACTCCCATAACGTGGCAACCGGGGAAGGACTCCTCACAGACGAAAAAATGCTTCACCTACACCCACCGACTTCTAATTCACTGTCCCTAAAATTCTGGCAGCTGTGGAACCAAGTTTCATCTCGATAACTGCTTTTGGTTACTTCCGGAAAGTTGTTTGTGTCGATTGGGGCGGGTGTGGCGGGGAGGAGGATACTTTCTCAGTAAACAAAAGCATGGGTGCCCTGTTTTATTAATCAGGGAAACTTCGTGGGTCTGCTGTTATGCCACAGCTCCATAAGGCATGTAGGTGGCTTGTGAAGATGCCAAGTCCATATTGGCTTCAAGAAACCAAATAGCATAACTTCAAATTAGATAAAAAAAATTCGGGCTTAGAGGACCTTAGCAGAGACTCACCCAAAATGCAGGGAATCACAGACATAAATAATTAACTTACTGCTTTGGAGAACAATCTCCTTTATCTTAACTATTTTTCTGGTCATTCATACATCTGCAACTCTAATTTCCCAAGCATCCAATTTCTGTAGCTCTATTAACTAACCCCTACAACTAGCATGGTGTGCACTCTAGGTTAAAGATACCTACAGTTTTATGTAAATTTTTTCAAAATGCCCAAATACCAAATGCACTCTCTTCTTGCCATGTCTGCTCCTCAAAAGCGTGGCCTTCCAGTACTGCCTCTGTATCAGTAAATGAAAACCACTACTGTCCACTGTAATATGCAAACCACAAACCTAGCAGTCTTTGATGCCTCCCTCATTCCATATTCAGTCCATCTAGTTCCATCATTTTCACCTCCTCAATACAGTCTCCATTCTGTCCACTTCTATTATGACCACTCAGTCATAGGTCTGGGCCTCCTGCAGTAAACTTCCTGAATCCACTCTAGTTCCTCCAATTCATTCTTAACACTAGAGCCACAGTAGTTGGTTTCCAAAGCCAATTTCATCATTCCCTCATCACACCCTACCACAACCAATTAAAGAACTTCAACTGCTTTCCACTGTGTTTAGGATACAATTCAGTCTTTAATAATGGCTTACAAAGTTTAGCCCTACTTATCCTCTAGCTCCATTTTACACCTTCCACTCCCTCATTTCCTGCACTACACGCAATGACCTTTTTTCAAGTTTCTTCAATTTGCTATGGACTTTTCAACCTCAGGGACTTGGCACAGGCTGTTATTCCTTTGATACCAATCCCCTTCAGTTTACATCTATTCATCATCTTGTCCATCCCACCTATGTGAATTCTTCCTATCATATATTCTCATGGCCCCTGTCATATGTTCTCATGGCTACTGCAGTTCTTTTTTTTTTTTTTTAAGATTATTTACTTATTTTAGAGAGAGACAGATAGTGACAGAGATAGCAAGAGAGCACAAGCAGATGGGAGAGGGAAAAGCAGGCTCCCATGGGGGTGAATCCCAGGACTCTGGGATCTAACCTGACCTGACTGAGCTACCCAGTCATTTTATCCCAATTCTCCTTCTTATCCCAGCTGTAATTTTATGTGTATTTGAGTTATCTTTAATTAACCTTACTGAATAATAATTTACATATAATAAAACATGTTTTAGATGTACAGTTCAATATACTTTGATAAATGTATGCACACATGTAATCACCACCACAATTAAGAGAGAACATTTCTGTCATCCCCAAATTTCCCTAATGGCCCTCCAGCAGTCAATTCCACCAACCACTTCTCTGCTTCCTATCTAACTGCATTATTCTTTTGTTAATGTTTATCACTAGACTGTAAACTTAATGAGGCAAGGATCTGATTTTGTTCAACATTATATCCTTAGTATTTAGCCACATGCCTGGTACATAATAGTGCTCAATAATGGATTTCCTATGGTAACAGGTTCTGAAAATAAACATCAACTATATGATATCAGTTAAACCATAAACAATGATGTAGAAAAATACATTAATTATGCCAAATGGACACGGTCAATGTCTAACAACTTCCACTAATATCTTTTAAAGTTTTCCTTCAATATCTGCATTTCTAGCAGTTAATTTTGTGCCTGAGCTTTCCAAAGGATGTAATTCAATACTGGCTGATCCAGCAGTTCTCCATGCCAGGGGAAAAAAAGCCTACACCTCTAATTCTGTCTATATAATATACTATTTGAGTCCATAAAAGACATAATACTTATTTATATCATTCTTGCTTACCACGTCCTTCAGTGCTTATCTCCCCAACTAGACAGAGAGACCCATGAGGGGTCATCAGTGACTTCGTATTTAACAGTGCTTACCAAAGAATTTTTTTTTAAAAAAATGTCCTCCTCATCATCTATCATTATCATCATCATCATCATGAGTCAGCAGTTTCAAAATCTAATGCACTGTCATTTTTGATACAATAGTGTAAACAGTAACGTTCTAGTAAAATTTTAGCAGACCAAATTATCATTAGTTTTTCTTTCATTAATAGGCTTAAGTGTTAGGATTAGGGGTGATGGCCAATAGCCAAACTATGGAAAGAACCTAGATGTCCATCAACAGATGAATGGATAAAGAAGATGTGGGGTGTGTGTGTGCACACACACATATATATAACATATACATACACATACATACATACTCAATGGAATACTCTGCAGCCATCAAAAAACCCCAAATCTTGCCATTTGCAATGACGTGGATGGAACTAGAGTGTATTATGCTAAGCAAAATAAGTCAATCAGAAAAAGACAATTATCATATGATCTCTCTGATATGAGGAATCTGAGAGGCAGGGCAGGGGGTCGTGGGGGGCAGGGAGGGAAAAAATGAAACAAGATGGGAACGGGGAGGGAGACAAACCTTTAAGAGACTCTTAATCTCAGGAAACAAACTGAGGGTTGCTGGGGGGTTGGAGGGGAGGGATAGAGTGGCTGGGTTATGGACATTGGGGAGGGTATGTGCTATGGTGAGTGCTGTGACTTGTGTAAGACTGATGATTCACAGACCTGTACCCCTGAAGCAAATAATACTTTATGTGTTAATTAAAAAAAAGATTGGGAGTGATGACAATAGAGTATATTATTTATGATGGTCTCTTAATACAACTGAGTCTTCCTCAACTGCATATATAAAATTCTAGGTTCTAGTTACCCATTTAAAGAGGTCACAGCTAAAGTCCAAAGGTTACCTTTTCAGTTTCATGCAGAGATAACTATTTGTTACAGACATGTAGTTCTCATTTTCCTAATCCTTGTATAATGTTAGTATGCATAAAGATGTAGCATTTATTTATTTTTTATTTTTATTTTTTTTTAAAGATTTTACTTATTTGACAGAGAGAGATCACAAGTAGGTGGAGAGGCAGACAGAGAGAGAGAGAGAGAGAGAAAGAGGAGGAAGCAGGCTCCCCACTGAGCAGAGAGCCCGACACGGGGCTCTATCCCAGGTCCCTGGGATCATGACCCGAGCAGAAGGCAGAGGCTTTAACCCACTGAGCCACCCAGGCGCCCCAAGATGTAGCATTTAATATGAAAAGTAACTACACACTAGGAGGCAACTTTACCCAATTTATCCCAAGAAATTATAGGACTTTTAAGCAAATTTAGCAACTTGAGCAGTAAGATACTTCAGAAGAAGGGGACCAATGTCTTAAACCCATATACAACAACTGATTTCCAATGTATGTATCAAAAAGAAAATCTTCAATACTTATCTTTGGACTACATAACTAAGGCTATTACATGATTAAATTATATTAGTACTTTTTTCTGTTTTTGTTCAAGATAAAGAAGAATACAGTAGGATGCTTAAGAAGTACAAAAACAACCTGAGAAAAATAAAAATACTAAGATTCAGGGTGAGGTGGTCTTTCAACTGGCAAGAAGTCAAGCAAAAAATAGGCCACCTTTACGTACAGCTATTGAGATGAAAAAAACTTTTTAACCAAATGGAATTCGTGCATTACTTTCAAAAATATTATTTCTGCTGGAGAGCCCAATAATGTTTACCTATAAATCACATTTTGCTCTGGTGTCACCTCACAGAGACAACAAATACTTTTGGTAGCACAAAAAAGAAGCAATTAGGAGGAAAAATCCATAGTTTCCCTATGAATTTGCTTTGTAACTCTGGCGGAATGACTGGAATGGATAACATTAAAAGACAACTCTTGGAAGGAGGATATGTAGCTCCACTATTTTGTCTGACCAGTACCTGAAGTCTCAAAACTAAAGTCAGCCAATAAATTTCCACATAGAAACTTAGGCCATATGAATAAAAACACTACTTGTCCTATGTAGAAGCAGTCCTTATCATCTCATGATGAAGGTGACCATGTTCCAAAAGTTTGTTTTATTATCAAACTGAAGAATTATTTTATTCAAGGTTAGGAACAAACACCCTCTATAAACCTCATAATGGCTATGATAGTGTACTGCCTTGTTCACCAATATATCTGTAGTATCTCCTTGACACTGGGATTGATATGTATTAGGTGCTTAATTAGGTCTCTTGAGTGAATGAAATGTCAGGTACTATAGTATGAGGTCAGCAGTATAAACAAGTAAAAAGGCTGAAAACAGCTAGTCTAGCAAGCAGAACAGAGAAAGTGGAGAGACAGAACGCTATTGTTTTGATGTATGAGCCTTTTAGAACCATTTAATTTTTAAATTTATACTAGGTACTATTGCCCCAATTTTTACACATAAAATCCAGCACCAGTCACTTAACTTTCTTCTGAAACAATTTGTAGGTTTTATTAAAAACACATGAGTTTAAAACAACAAAAACAGCATAAGTTGCCAATTTTGGTGGACGTACATAGCTCCTTGCCATAAGATGGGTGAGATGGCTTTGTATTACATAATTACTCTTCATTTTAAATGCTCCCACTTTTATGCCCTCTAACTTTAGAAGAGGAAGTTAACAAATGAGAACTGTGTTTATCTCTAAAGAAAGGGTGTGGGAAACACTATTGTTTTTATTTTATATACTTCTGCATAGTTTAAAATTTTTTAGAAGCATGACTTATGTCATTACTTTATCACAGTTTTTTAAAACTCCAATCCTCATTTTCTTTCAATCTTTCCTCTTTCAATCCTCATGATCTTTATTTTCTACTTTCTATTTTTATATTATTTTTATTTATTTTTATTTTTATTTTTATTTTCTATTTTCTAGGACTGAGCTCTGTAAAGACAAGGACAACATGTCATTTATTCATAATAATATCCTCTACAACTTGTATACTGCATGGGACACATTAAATACAAGTATTCACCAAATACATAACTTCTTTGTTTACTCCATATGTTCTGAATTGAACATGAACTTTTTTTTTATTTTAAACTTTATTTTTATACAGAGAAGGCAGGACATGTAAGTTCTAAAAGATGTTCATAAAAACAATTAAGATAAATTTCTGGGGGCGCCTGGGTGGCTCAGTGGGTTAAAGTCTCTGCCTTCGGCTCAGGTCATGATCTCAGGGTCCTGGGATCAAGCCCCGCATCAGGCTCTCTGCTCCTCAGGGAGCCTGCTTCCTCCTCTCTCTCTGCCTGCCTCTTTGCCTAGTTGTGATTTCTCTCTGTCAAATAAATAAAATATTAAAAAAAAAAAAGATAAATTTCTGGCAGTTAAAGGAAAACCTTTAGCAGCTATAAAACTGGATCTTTTGTTATTTGTTTCCCAAGAGCTCAAGATAGATGGGCCACCACTAGAACAAAAGAACAGAATAAAAAATGAATCCTAGAATCCTAAGTTCCAACTTAGGAGCCAGAAATTCACCTGCCCTCAGTAATACCAAAGACAGTGGTAACAACCCTTAGGGAATTTTCCTTTGTTAAAGGAAACCCAAGTAAATGGCTACGTCTCTATACCATTTTACCTGTGGAAAAAGTGACATATCTATACTGCAATCATTTTCTTGGGGTAACAAAGCATTTCAAGGGAGAAAAACAAAACACGTTTATTTTTCTACATGACACAAAAATAAAATCTTGAGGTGGCAGGAGAAACAATACAATGGTATTAAACAGATCTTTATATATTGAAAAATTGAAATGTATGTTCAAAACACTAATCTTCAGTGAAGTAGCTTAACAAATTATACCTTAAATACTAAATTTGTGTTTGTCTAGTAACAGAAATTTGGCAGTTACATAATTAACTGAAGGATCTAATTTTGAAAAAAAAAGGGGGGGGCTTCAAAATGGCTCTATTATTTTTTCAGCTTCAATAATGATTTGCCACCTGAATTCTATCACACTTCCTTTATGAATGATGATGTTTTACTCACAGATTCAGGGGCATTTCTGAATGCCCCTCTATTTCCCTCAGCCATATTCTTTTTCCTCAGCCCTCTCTATTTCCCTCAGCCATATTCTTACACAAGGTATCATATCCCTTCTCTCTAGGGGCTTAAGATCAAAGCCAATGGACAGTGAGTGTACAGTAAAGGGCAAAAGCCATAAAATTACAAGACAGTAGCAATGAAATTCCAATTTGATAACCACCTAAGATGCAGTCTACAGTGGCCTACATAAACTTATATAGATGAGAACAATTATAGCCTAATTTCTTGGCCCAAACAACTACTAGAGAAGCCATTTGGTATAAAATTCTTTTGAGTATCAACTAAGTTACAGCATAAAACCAAAAAGTGTAAAGGTCTACACTACTCAATTAGTATACATCCACATGAAGGTTTTTAAACTGGGATCTAAAAAAATATCTAGCATAATCATCTACGTTTTCATTGTGACAACCTACAGAAATCTGTGTAACCACACACTGAATCATCTCAGTACCAACCTTAAATCCAAGTGGTACCAAATTATTTCATTGTCCATTTTTGTTTATGAACAAGTTGGCACCAAGTACAACTACCTTGTCACAGAAGAGCCTTGACCATGAAAATGACATAGGTGTGAACTGAAGGTCAAAAAACCTCATAGGATGTGATATACAACTGAAGGTTTCCCAGTAGTCAGAACAAAGAAAAGTGGCAAGATGACAGTCATAATCCACAGTAGTGTACTCATGTCAAACTTAAGAAGAATCTATACCCTAAGAGTCTGTACCATTTTCACATTATAAGTGGAGACCGTTTTTTACAAGGCAATATCATTTATCACAGTAAATAAATGTTAATTTAGATTTTATTGCTTTGTGTTTCATTTGCATTTCACTTGCAATTTTCTTTTGGATGTAAATTTAGTTCTGTATGATTTTAAATCTAAGAAGTTTATACCTAGCTTTGTTTGCCCACATTGAATAACATTGTATATATATTACTGTAAACACTGGAATTCTGGGCTTGCAAGAGTTTTTTTCTAAAATAGGCCCAAGTTTACTAAAGGTTATACAACTCTTTATACATCTGTATGATATCCAGGCAAGCTGCTATGTTTCACTATATTTTGTATAATATAGGACGATACTGCAAAACCTACACAATGTAGCATTCTATCTTCTTCCAGTGATAAATTCCTTTGCTTGGCAATCTCTCAGCATTTAGTTCATACTAAAGCTTACTAGGGCAAATAAAGAATCTGAAAGGTTTGCCTCCATTAATCAGTATCATCAAATATCCACTGAAGACTTCTTACAAGCCAAGAGGAAGGTAAGATTAAGAAGCTCAAAAGCACCTCTTCAAGAAGTGTCCTAATTTAGCTGGGTGTAAATACATGGAAAGATAACACAAGCTAACATACAAGTTTAGACTGACCACTGGAAAATCAAGTTCCACAGGAGTTGAAAGGAGAGAAGATTTTAGTTGTCTTCTCCCATTCTCAGACTATCCTAATTGCATTTTTAAGATACCCATAGAAGGGGCGCCTGGGTAGCTCAGTCAATTAAGCATCTGACTCCTAGTTTCAGCTCAGGTCATGATCTCATAGGTCCTGGGATCAAGACCTACATCAGGTTCTATGCTTAGCGTGGAGTCTGCTTTAAAGATTCTCTCCCTCTGTTCCTCTTTCAATGTGTGTGTGCATGCTCTCTCTCAAAAAATAAATCTTAAGATACCCACAGAAGAGTGAGAACAGGAAAAGAAAAGAGGGAAGATGGTAGGAAAGGGAAAAGGTACAAGACATGCTCTAGATGGATTTACTGTTAATCAGAATGGAAGGAAGAATGGAACAAATATTTATGACTACCTTCACCATACAATGTGTAATGTGCTAGAAATATAACATCTTAACACAGCTACTTGACTGAGGTTTTGTACCTACCTTTAAAGATCAACTAAGGTTTAAAAGAAATTAAGTACTTATTCCACATTAAATATAAATCTAATAAGATGGCACAGTCAGGACCCAAGGACTGGGCAGCCTGGCTCTAAAGATTTTCTACTGTAATATACTGGTTCTTAAACCATATTCAGAAGGTTAGACGGGGCCTGTTGAGGTTGGCATAGGTGCAATGGGAAAAAATACTATCAAAAAAATGTTTTCTCTCTTGCATCATGAAACTTATAATCTCAAGTGGGCAATGAGTTATATAATAATGTATTATTGTAAGATATAATGCATGTAAAGTCCATGCAGTTTGTGGCACATAAGAAGTGCTCAAGTATTAGTTGCTACTGTTATTATTATATACCAGAATGCCATATGTGCTATACAGAAGGGGCAATTACAGTAGAGGTTAAAGAGGTAAGAGACTACTTTTTATTACAGTGGTAAGAAAGAGATGAAATGAAAAGGTAATATGTGCACTGGGTCTTGAATGACTGAAATTAATCACACAGAGGCAAACTGAAAGACTCGGGATGGTGAGGACTTAGAGTAGCATGAGTAGAAGCATGGAACAAGAAACATGTAGAACAGAAGGTGGAAAAGGTAGGTTTGCATCAAATCAAAGAGAGCCTGAAATTGCCTAATAAGAAGTTTTACTTCATCCTATAGGCAAATGTAAATCATTAAAGGTTTTTCACTGTTATAGATGCCCTAAGGTCATTTATTAAAGGTACTCTTTTATAAGATGAAGAGAATAAATTCAGGAAATATTACAAGAGAGTCAGCAAGAGAGACACCAGAGAGTTAGCAAGATGCAACTTATATGATGTGTGTAAGTGGAGTGTAAGTGATCCTACTAAACACACACACACACACACACACACACACACACACACACACACACGTTTGAC